>NC_051445.1:2195514-2215358 GCF_001649575.2 Kryptolebias marmoratus
ATAGAGTGGTTCTAGAGGATGTTACCTTTCCAACAGAAGATACTAATACAAAATATATGTTGAGAGCCCTGGTGTTGATAGCTCATAAGGTGATCACTGTGAACTGGCTGAAACCACATTCGCCAACCTTGGAACAATGGGTCCAGAGACTGAGGACTGTCAACCTGATGGAAGACTTAACAGCAACCTTGAGGCTGCGGAAAGACATTTATGATAAAAGAAGGACCTCTGTAAATTTGTACTTGGGACAACAGGTTTGACTATTTCTTTATTTTTGGTCTGATACTGTCTGGAAGATCTTTGTTAGAAGTTATTTTTGTATTTCTGTACTTATGTTGCAATGTAAAAGTATGTTACACAATTGTGGGCTATGTCAGAGAATTGTTCAAATAAAAGTTAAAAAACAAACAAACATCAGAACCACAAACCAGCGAAGGCGACAGAAAACAGACGTTTGTTCTTTGGATAAAACTCCTCAAAGACGAGCTCTGCGACCGCCGTCCTCTTCACTTCCTGTCTCGGAGGAGTTTTACTCAAAACACACGACTCAGTCCGAGTGAAAACTCACCTGAGAGAGAGGCGGAAACATCGAGAAATACAGAACTTTATTAGAAAAAAAACAGATTTTATTAACTGGGCCCCACAGAGGAGCAAAGTTTTTATTCTTTCGTCAACCCGAACGGAACGACGTAAACACATAAATCAAAACGACCGGATCGATTGCTTTCAGTGGTGTTTTGAGTTAATTCGCAAAAAAAACGGCGCCATTAAAACCCAAAGCTCTGTGACCAGAACTCGATTCTGTAGCAAACAAACCTTTTCTGATGCAGATTAAACATCAAACTGACGGCGCTTCTGTCTTCTTTCAGGCGATGTTTCCTCTCAGAAGGCCGAGGACGACCGCCTGACTTCCTGTCCGGTCCTTCCTGTGACGGAGGTTTTTAACGCCTCATGTCTCGGACATAAAGAACTGCAGAAACGTGAAATTTCACATGAAGTATAACCGATCTCTCCTTTTAATAACGATCCAAGAATGTTTTCGTTCCGCCTCAGAGTTTTTGCTCGGCGCTGGCTTGTCTGACACGAACTCCTGACAGCTTCTCCCGATCAGATCGTTTGTTTCCGGACACAGGTCGGTCCGGTGACTCGAGCTCCCTCCTTTGTTTACATCGAGCGCGGACCCGCATTCTTCAAGGCCTGCACGTTGATAAAATGAGCGGAGTCCACGGTTTGAACCCGCGCTGTCTGATGACGAACTTTAAACTCCAGACGATGTCGGTGAGTTTACTGAATCCGGAGTTTGAATCAACGTCGTTATCTCTGTGTGCAAAAGTTTACAACGGCTTCAAAACCACAAATATGTGCAGAGATTAACATCAGGTCATGACTGTAATTTTATAAGCAGCTTGTTCAGAGTTTTTACGTCCGTATTCACGTCAGACAGACGGATGGTTTTCATATTTTTCATCCCTAGCAGCCGTCAGCTCATCAATCCGATAAAAAACAAATCTGAGTTAAGATTTAAACCTAAATCTCAGAAAGGTTACATTAAAGCCTTTGTCTTGGACAAATAATTATTTACAGCTCGTTTCTTTTACAGTGTACATCATCAGAATGAATCATAAACAGATTTTTGTTTGTTTTTTCCGTACACAGAAGGTTGTAGATTCCAACTAAGGACAAAAAAAACAAAAAACAAGCATCTGAAGCCGTAAGACATGCTTGATCGTCTGCATTAATTGGAAAGTAGAGAAGGATCGGAAAGTTTGTTGCCATAAAAAGCCAAATAAATAATTGCTAGGTGAATCTCAGGGAGAAGGCATCCTCTGTCTGGCTGATCGTAAATCTGAAAATAATGACATGCTTACCCATAAATGACTAAACAAGGGGCCATTAAGGCACGCATGACTTCTCCTGATGTCTGCGCAGCAGATGTTAATAATTTTTTTGGTAATGGAGGAGGAGAAGGGGAAACGGCTGTAATTGTATCAAAGAAATGTCAAATAAGGGTCAGCGACGTAAAGCCGGGACGCCGCTGCGGCCGAGCGGAGCATCTTGTTGTTCTCAGATGGTTTCTGGGAGATTTTCTCCGGATTTCAAGCTCCTCGCCGCCTGCAGCGGCGCGAGATTATCATCCTAACAGATTAATCCCGGCGCCTCTCGGATCCCGTTAACTTCCGATAACCGAGACTTTCTTTTTGTCATCAGACACCAACATCTCTATTGTTCTAATAAAACTGTTTTTTTTCCTCTTTTGTTTGCTGCCATTAACAGAGTGTCTCTTAAAGTGATGTATAATTGATGTGAAATAACTTTTTTAAATTTAGTGGGAAAGTTTTGGCATTGTTTTTATTCTGGGAGGATCATTATTGCCGTATTAATCAGTGCAATATTGTCTCCTCGGATGTTATGCCTTGTTTATATTGCCTTTCATTCTGACATTTTATGATTGCTGTAGTAATTAGAGTAGGTAGATTATTGGAGCATGTTATGAGACTTGCTGCTTTATCGCCTGATGTAAATGCAGAATATTTATACTGCGTCTGTGAACAACTCTAGTTTTTATTGACAAAGAAATTAAAATAAAAAAGAAACCTTTGAGCTACATTTTCTGTGGAATAAAAAACATTAAAAAGTGATATTTTGTAAAGTCAAACTCAAACTTTTACAGCTGAGCGTATTTATTTAATCAAAGAAATGTAGAGAATTAAAGTCGGACGGCGGATTTAAAGCCTCGTTTCTCTTCAAACAAGACGAGACACTTTCACGAGTCGCAGCGACATATGTGCTTTGATTTTTCACGTCTTCAGCAGCTTTGTGTTTTTTTTTATTTAATTTATTTTATTTAAAGTGCCAGGAAAATTAGGGAGGGAAAAAAGCAAAGAAAAAGAGAAAAATCTTTCCTCCTAAAACGATTAATGACTTTGATTCATTGGCTTCGAGTCCTGATGAAGGAAACCTTCTTCTAAACGTCATCAAGGAGAACAAGAAGCTTTTAATCTGAAAACTCCGTCACCTGGACGTGTCTGTTCGTGTTCTGGGTCCAGGTTCATCAGGAGAACCGGAGAACCGGTTTGTGAACTCAAGAAATGTAAACGTTCGGACCGTTTGCTTTTCTTCTGCTCTGATTGATTCTTTTATCACGAAACGAAAGTATTTCTGACAGAATTTATTATATTTTATCGTAAAAAACGAGGTCAGGAAACATCGTTAACGGTTTTAAAAACACACAAACTTTCAGGAAGCTGCTTCTTTCTTATCACGGCCGCTGAACCACCCGAGTCAACCCAATTCAAGATGGCCACCTCAGACGCTGAGCTCAGATCAGGTGTGGTGGCAGCTGAGAGTCATCCCATAAAACGCTCTGCTCAAACGGTTACTGGAGTCGAGTCAAGATGGCCACCACAGCCACTCCGACTCAGAGCTGTGGTCAGAGGTGGTAGCCGCTGAGAGTCGTCCGTTAATTCAGTTTCACTTAGAGACACTTTTACAGAACGAGGAATCAAATTTAAAGAATTGTTTTCATTTTATTTAAAAGGATGAGAATAATTTCAAAACAAAAGCTCGTTCTTCCTGTGAGTTTCACACATGAGAGAAAATAAAAGGAGTCAGCGTGAGTGACTTCCTGCTCGCAGGTTATTAAAGTTTCCCTTTAAAGAAATCAAACAGGATCACAGTTTTGGAAAATAAAGAGTCCGGTGTATGTGTGTGTGTGTGTGTGTGTGTGTGTGCGCCAACAGAAGCTTCACGGCGCCAAAGACAAACAGAAACATATGCTGCGTCGGCACAACTCGCTGCTGCAGCAACAGCGAAGCAACAGCGAAGGATGGCGGAGGAAGGTGCGGCGAGCAAGGCCGGCCTCTGAACGCCGCAGGAAGTGGCTCCCTCCGAGGTTTCCTCGCTCTGCTGCTGGATATCAGACGGTGTATTAGACACTGATCTGTTTAATTACAGTCTGAGTCAGACGCCATCTGTAGGAGCGCCTCCCCGCACCATCCGAACGACTTAAAGAATCCACACGTATTGTACTCCAAGGACGCGCTTAATTGAGTTCTGAGCACAAAGTGCACCGCAGCATTCTGCGGCGCCGGCGATGCGAGCCCGGCCGAGCAGGCACTCCTCGCCGCTTTGTTGTGATATGAATTAATTGGAAATCGCTCGTGTTTGTCAATTACACACAAAAACAGGGTTCGGAACAAAGCGCAATTACAGATTTGCTTAACTCCCGGCTAAGAACTCCAGCGCCGGAGCGAGCCAAAGGTAGGAAAACACGCGGCGGCGAGGAAACCGACATTCGGCGGCCGGATTTGGAGCAAGGGGGCTAAATCTGTCGCGTTCGTTTGTGACGGACTTGGCGTGAAGCAGTGACTTTTGAGCTTGGATAAAGAAAAGAGACTTTCTGCCAGTCTCACACACACACACACGCCGCCGAACCTGATGCTCCTCAGTCACCCATTAATCCCGGCACACGTCGGATCCCGGCCAGGTAATTACTGTTTAAAAATATTTCATCCTATTCTTCAGCCGGAAAAATAAGACAAATGGGAACAAAGGGAACAGAGTTGTGACAAAGAGCTGCGCTCTCCGGTGGAAACGGAGGCTTTGTTTGCTCGCAGCACAAGGTGTGTGAAAGCAGATCTGCAGTCGTTTCATATTTAAATGCAGCTGTCACGCTCCACTTTCTACTGGAAACTTCTGCTTTTTTCCAGGGAGGAAGGAAAAAACAACTTTGTGTCTGTTGGTTTGTCACCAGGCGGCTTTTCCAGTAAATAATGGGAACAAGGAGCGAAAACGTTCCCAAATATTTATTCATATCTGAGCGATCGTGTCTTTGGCAACATGAGCGCAACTACAGCTGATTCCCGCTCAAGATGGCCGCCACAGCCAGCACAAAAATGGCTACAACTCAGCCTATAGGAGTCAACTCTGTTAGCGAAATATCTCATGAACCACTGGACGGACTTTGATGAAACGCTGAAAGTAAGAACTGGATGCAGCTGATTGGGATCTGGAGTTCGATTCAAGATGGCCGCCACAGCTAGTCTAGGTTTGTCAAAACAAAGATGGCGGTAACTTACTGTGGGAGTCGAGCCGCTGCTCCTCCTCGTGGACGGGAGTCGGCTGAGGAGGAGGAGACTCCGGTTACAGCTCAGGATCCATCAGGAGGAGGTCCGGGAGGAGGAGGAGGTCCGGGTTTCCCTCCTGGACAGTTACATCATCACCCAGCTGTCATGGCAGCGGGCGATAAAACGAGGAGCGAAGAGACGGATTCAGACGGTTTGTTCTAAAAGACGCTGTTTTTGGCGGTGAAGGTGGGAAAAGTTGGCGAAGCGGCGCCGGAGCCGCCGAGGTGGGAAACCTGAAGGCCTTTCAGCTGAGGAAGTAACGCCACGTCAGACGAACTCTGCTGCAGCTTCGTTTGCACCGACGACTTCAGCCCTTCTAAAAACGCTGATACTCCTTCCTGTCGGGTCGGAACCGCTTCCCTTCTGCCGACGACTATCTTTAGACTCGTTCCGCTTCTTTCTGGATTCTCGTTTTTAAACAGTTTTAATCTGCGACAACGAAGAGCCGCGTTCCCGCAGACTTGGCACCTGTTCGCCACTTATCGCCTCCCTCCGCATCGCACGACAACTTAATAAAGTTTCCAAATGTAAACAGCAATTAGTGGAGTTGATGCCTTAATAGAGCGCGAGGCGACACACTCGTTCTGATGCGCTGAGCAGTAAAACGCTTGTGTTGTGACATTAAGAGCCTAAGAATAGCAGGAAGACGTGTGGGCTGGGAGGGAATGAAAAGTCAATATGCTGGCACTGGCAGGAGGTAACATTAATATGAGGCCAGGTGGGTGTACTGAGGGATGCACATCAATTTAATGCGTCCTCCCTCATGTCAGCGCATGAATCTGCAAACACAACTACTTGTGTTTCACTTTCTCTGCAGCTCAGAAGTCCTGCGGGGTCCCATCTTCACCACCGAGGAAGAGAAGGAATCAAGTTTTCTGATCAAATTCAGAAAAAAACAAAAAAGGAGCCAGAGAAAACGATCAGAACCTGTTTGGTTTACGTTAATAAAACATTAACGTCAGCTGGATTAGTTGAGCTTGTTTTAATCCACTTGTTGAAAGAACTGATAAACTTTAAACCAGGTTAATGTTTCTGTCAGTAAAATAACCACAAACAGTCAGAGGAGAACGAGGATCGGGACTTAAAGAGGAAATGAAATAAAATATCAAAATAAAAGTTTTCATGTTTTTCTGTTAGTTAAACATCATCATCGAACCCTCCAGAGTCCGTTTCTCTGCTTTCAAACGTTAACGACTTGTTTTTAGTTTCTGTGGGCTGATTGTGGGCGGAGTTACCTCCTTAGAAGGAGGCGGGGCCAGCTGTGGCAGACCGATGTAAGAGGTTCCTGTTGCTGTGTTCATCGGGGGAAATGGAAGAAGAAGAAAAAGAAGAAGAAGAAGAGGAGGAGGATCGTTTTGAGAACAAGCTGTTGGGAACTGGAGCTCCACGTTTCACCAGAGGAACCTCTGAGCTTCACGATGATGTCACACCGTCTGCGAGGAGGAGGCCGGCGCCGGTCCGACAGGCGGGCCTCCTCGCGCTGCTTGACTGGCGCCAGACGCCTATGACCGACATCGGTCCTCCAGGCGGTGGTTCTCCTGTTGAAGGTCTGTATCTCAGGTTCTCCTCTTCAGAACCTTCTCTGCAGTCCGTCTCCAGACTCTGGTCCATCAAACCTTCTGACCTTCAGGAGCTGAAGGTTCAGCTGTTGGAGGTTTGGGTCGGTCCCCCCGTCTGTATTTCCTGTTTCCTGTCTTGTTGGCGTTCCTGTTCGGCTCTCGATGCGTCAGCCTTCAGAGGGATCATGGAAAACATCTCATCTTGCAGCTTTTAGTCGCTGTTTGTTTTCAGAAGAAGAAGAAGTCTCTGACTCTGTTTACATCCGGGGTTATTTTACAGACTCGACTCGTGTTTCAAAGCTTTAAATCGCAGATTTAAAATAATGTTTTTATTTTTGTTTTGACAGATTAGTTTGATACGAATTAAAGCAGCATTCAGTGTGATCTGTTGGTTTAACCGTAAACTAAAACCACGCCAAATTATTTTAACTCAGCATGGACCGAACTGACTGACGTGGATTTGCTGACCCATAACTCACAGATAAAAAAAAAAAAAAAAAAAAACACTTGTAAATGTAAGGTGGATTGATCAAATAAAGCGTCAGATATTAAAAAGTTCTTGTCTGAAGAATAAAAAGCGAACTGAAGCTGGTTTTCTGGTCATTTCTCTTTGCAGATGTATTTTCCAAACAACAGCCTGGATATAATTATACAGTGAGTGTGGACAGAAGTGACATCTTAAAGCATATGGCAGGGTCAGATGGAGGAGGGAAATCCTGTCATATAGCAGCAGAAATCTATTCACTGGCATCCATACGAATTTATGACAACAACTGGCGAACGGGATCGTGAATAACTCACAGACGGATCTTCTTATATAAGCATCAATTGTTAATTGAAGAAGCTGTCAGAATCCCCAGGGCTGTCTGTGGAGTTTTAGAAGCATTCAAACTCAGCTTTATCAAATTAATGGTTGATTCAGGGCTGCCTGGTTTTCTTCCAATCCTCCTTTTGGTTTAAAAAACCTTCCTGGGAGACTTCAATCACAGAGGGACGAATCAGCCTTCATGAAACCTGAAATCTGCCTTTTATTTTCACTTTTCTGTCAATTTCTCTGCAAACAGCTCAAAGACGAAGATCAAGGTAAAGAAAAGTGGGATCCAAGTTTTTGCTTTTTGGATTTTTCCTTGTTTATGTGAATTTATGGCCAGTCGCTGTGAGTACGGTGAAAGGTTCGGCCGCCTCACCTTCCTGGTTCTTTCCCTGGACCTGCAGGTGAACGTCACATTTCTCTTGTTTTACCTCCATGAAGAGAAGCGGAGGCGTCAGCAGGAAACGGCGGGCCGTGCCGAGGAGCTCAGGTGTGCTGACACGTCGATCTCTGCGGACCAGATGGAGCTCCCGGGGGAAATCATGAGCCACCCTCCTCACAAAGTCAGTGTTTACTGCAGAGGAAGAATAAAAACCCGCTGAGGGCTGCGAAGATGCTGATGGAGGGACAATGGACGGGGTTATCTGGGGTTCTGCGTTCTGTCGAGCAGATTGAAGACGTCCCGTTTGGGTTCCAAAGAAACAAAGATTATTTATGTTGGAAGTCTGGTGAAGATCCTCAGGACATGACAAACCCAAACATCCCAGAGTCTGAGACAGAGACCGGTCCACCCTGAGGACACAGACAGGTCCATTCTGAGGACACAGAGGCCTGTCCATCCTGAGGACACAGAGGCTGGTCCAGCCTGAGGACACAGAGGCTGGTTCAGTCTGAGGACACAGAGGCCGGTCCATCCTGAGGACACAGAGGTAGGTCCATCCTGAGGACACAGAGACTGGTCCACCCTGAGGACACAGAGGTAGGTCCATCCTGAGGACACAGAGACTGGTCCACCCTGAGGACACAGAGGCTGGTCCATCCTGAGGACACAGAGGCTGGTCCAGCCTGAGGACACAGAGGCTGGTTCAGTCTGAGGACACAGAGGCCGGTCCATCCTGAGGACACAGACAGGTCCATCCTGAGGACACAAAGGCCTGTCCATTCTGAGGACACAAAGGCTTGTCCATTCTGAGGACACAAAGGCCTGTCCATCCTGAGGACACAGACAGATCCATCCTGAGGACACAAAGGCCTGTCCATTCTGAGGACACAAAGGCCTGTCCATCCTGAGGACACAGACAGATCCATCCTGAGGACACAAAGGCCTGTCCATTCTGAGGACACAAAGGCCTGTCCATCCTGAGGACACAGACAGATCCATCCTGAGGACACAAAGGCCTGTCCATTCTGAGGACACAAAGGCCTGTCCATCCTGAGGACACAGACAGATCCATCCTGAGGACACAAAGGCCTGTCCATTCTGAGGACACAAAGGCCTGTCCATCCTGAGGACACAGAGGTTTGTCCACCCCGAGGTCACAAACTGAGCGGTCTGCATGGCTCAACCCAGGAGAGCAGACCTTCAGGACTCAGCTGAGCTCCTACACTTCAAGGATAAGGGACACTTTGGAGGACCAAACTGTCCATATTTTGGACAAAGAAAGATGGTTTAAAGGAGGTGAAGGATGCCCTCAAACCCTTTACATCAAACAAACAAAGCTGGTCCCCAGTCAGTTTCACTCTAATCAACACCTGCATTCATGTGAACAAACAAAAACAAACTAAAACCCTAATGACCCTCAGGAGGGAGGGGAGGGTGATTCATCTGCATTTGAATTCAGGAGAATCTCATGCAGATTAAAACCTGGAACTCCACGTTCTCCAGCTTTGAAGTAAGAAAGCTTCCTGGATGGGAAGCAAAATGTCTTTACACTGAAGAAGTCCAGTTTTGTTTTTTAAAACCTTTTTCACACCTCAGTTCTCTTAAAGAAACTTCCTGTAACAACCTGTTCGCAGGTACTTTCCAGGAAACGCCATGTTTATGGTTTTCCTACTAAAAACATCAGTAAAAAATGGCTGAAAGATCAGAAGCGGCAGCTGAATAATCTTCAGACAGATCTTTGTCCTTAAAGGAAAAATAATGACTGAAAAAAGGTGTTTTTTTTTCTCCCAGATTTATCTTCCTGTAAGATTAGTTTTTTGTTTCCTGGTTCAGTTTGAGGCTCTTTGCTGTAACTCATCACTTCCTGTCCTTCAGAGGGTTTTTTTCAAGCCCTCCGTCTCGAACCTGTGAGTCAAAGAGTGAGAGTTCGATGTCCTGCCTGGAGATCAGACAAGAGACTAAACGCTGATCAAACTGAGACATAAATCCGACAAATAAACATGCACGTCATGCACAAACGTCACATTTATCCACAGTTGTGTACAAAATCTAACTCAGTTTGATTCCAAATAAAAATCAGCGTCTTTTCTCGAGTTTCGTGTTGCCAACAGTTCACCAACCTTCCGGCCGAATGAGACAAACTTCAACTCAAGGGATGAACCGGTGGGATGTTAAATTAGGGTTCTTACCAGCAGACACTATTTAAAGTTTCTGTTGATTCTATAAAAACAAGTAGAGGAAACGGTTTGACAGAAAAAAGGATTTCAGCAAAAAGTAGCTGAAAACTTGAAACCTTCAGCAGCTACAGGACGACAAATCCCTCGTTTGTTTCGGCTCTCAGATTCTGTTCAGCTGCAGGAAATCGAAACTTCTGTTTGTCAACTTTCATGATTTCTTGTCTTTAAAACAATATGCCGCCGTCGACTTTTAAAGAACGTTCAGAAAGCTCAGTATAACTAACTTATAAAATGTAGGATTTTTTTTAGGTCTGAAAAAGAAAAAAAGAGGAAATCTGCAGCTGAAAATAAGTTTTAAATCGCAGAGTTTGGGTCTAAATAAACTTTAGCTCTAAAAGTTTAAACAGAAGGAAAACTTTGGGCCTAAAAGGAAATAAAAGTAATAATTTAGAGATCTTTAAATCAAACTGGTAATTTTGTTTTAATGACAGAATAAAAGCAAACAGTTGAGGTTTTAAAGTTGGTGAACAAGTTAATGTTTGTTGATCCTTTTAATATCGGCTAATAAACGAGCCGTCTGTAATTATTGGTATTAGGAGCACATGTTTACCGCGCCGCGATCAACAGCCATCTTTAATAAAGGCTGGGTTTGAGGACAGACAGGGAAAGGCGTCCCACATGAAGCAGGCCCAATCAAAGGCGAGCAGCAGACGCAGCGGGACAGATGCCTATTTGAACTCGGTAATTGGTTGGACACTCTACAGAAACCTACGGAGTGTGGTGTGTCTTTCCCGTCCTCACTGTGCTGCCTCGCCGAGTACAAAGGCAGAAAATGAAGTTCAGAGGGTGTTAATGCCTGAAGAGAAGAATATGGACATTAAATTATCAGGGGGAAACAGCAGGGTGTGAAAAAAGAGCTTTCTAAAGCCGGCGAACGTACATCCAGGCTGCTTCTGACACGGAAACCTGGCCAAATTCACAGGCTGCTTTATTCTCAGCTTCACACTGATACCGCCGCAGCGGCAGCCAGTTTTATTGCATTAAAAACATCCAAATTTGTAAACATGTACGCGTGTTTTAAAAGCTGAAATTAAATCTGCTTTAAAGAAGAAAAACGCTGCAGCTCGTTTACTGTATTTACATCCCGTTCAGTCGGGTTTGTTATTAGAAAAAGCTGCTTTTACCGCAGAACAACTGTTGAACAGAAGCAACTTTTAAAGAAACTTAAATGGAATCGTTTGAATTTAATCCCCCGTCCTGCACGTCTCGCAGCGTCCGACCGGCACGCCGCCGCCGCCAACGAGGCCTTCGAGGGTCTCTGCAAATAGCCTGAATTTCAAAGTGAGCAAAAACTAAGCACAATGGGAAATAAAAGACTAGCTAAATGAAAAGAATCACTCTTGAGACTTGCAGCTTCACACACACACCTTATTAATCTTTAATATCTCGTCTTTTTCCTCTCTCCCTGCTCTCCCCCTCCAGTTTATCTCTTCTGAAGCAATTATACCCAAGAGAAGTGAGCACAGAGGACATGCTCCCACTACCTAAAGCAATAATATATCATTACGTACTAAACATATAGCAGCTACGCAAACAGCCTTTATTACCACTCCAGGGTGAGAGCTATTTATAAGCACCGGCAGAGCCACAGAGATCACTCTTCGACATGAGCCGCGTTTGTTTGTTTGCACATTATTCCACATTTCTCCTCTTTTCTCCGAGCTGCCAGCGTGTCCAGCTTCCACTTCCTCCGTGTCGGCATTAGGGGGTGCTGGAATCCTTCAGAGATGACTGACGAGCCGCTCACCACCCAACAGGACATTAAACACATCTTCCTCCTTCCTTCAGGAGCTTCGTATGGATTAAATAACTTAAAAAAAGGTTTGTTTAACTTTGGCGGTTAATTCGGAATTAAATTGATGAAATACGGAATGAAAACAAAACAACATTCGCAAACTCTTTTCGACGCACTGATGCTTGAAGCTTTATTAAAATAATAAAGCTTTCCGTGAGGAAAAGTCAAACCCGCAGCAGGAAAAACAACTTTCAGTGTTTAAGAAGAAAGAAAAACAACAACTTCAACCAAGTAACTTATTCGACTCATGAATTATTTACAAGAACACATTTCCCCTTGTTTATTTATATATACATATGTATAAAATATCATTTATTCTAAGAGGGTCTATAAATCAAAAGTATTCCCAGAGAATAACAGATAAGTGAGGTTATTGTGCAACGAGGCCAGCTGGTGGTAATAATTTAATGACGTTTTACAGGCGCTATAAAGACAGCAAACAGATGTGGCATTAAGGATTATAAAGTTGGTAAAACTTTTAACAAGTGCGATGTATTTCCGAGGTACAACAACACAACCCCCAGAATAAAAAGAATTTACACATCCTTCAATCCCGGAGCTATCAATCACACACGTGTTATTCCCCTGGGAGCGTCTTTACATGCATATTTATCAGCTCAACATGCTAATTCCCGCTGCTATACGCCCGCCAGGCACGTCTCCAGGCGTGTTTATGACTCGTAATTGTTGATATCCTTTGATATATTCCTCTGAACTAAGACATCATTTGGTTTTTGTGGTCGAAAGTCAATGAGGCACAATGACCCGGGCTTTCAATTCAAATTTACAGTTCAATATCTATTATATGCTCCCCGGCGCCTGGAGAGGAAGCCTCTTTCAAAGCGGAGCGGGGAGGGGGGGGGGATTTGGGCTGGAAAGCACTTATCAGCAGCGACGCTCATCTCAAGGTTAGTTAATTGATTTTAAAAATTAAGAAAAAAGGAGTGTCGGCTTATTATTAACAGGAAGTTGCTTTCTGCTTTTCAGCAGGACTCAGACTGGAGCGACTCGGGCGCAAATAAACAAATAAATAAATAAATAAAAGGACGGGGGTTTTTTGTTTGTTTTGTGCGGTTTGGAGGCTGAGAAGTTTATCATCTTTTGCCAAACAATTACCAGCAAGAAAAGTTTCTGTGGAAGGAGCCGTGCGCCATATTGTGGCGGGTTCATCAGCGTGGATTTACATTGCTAAAGAGCAGACATGCTGGTGGAAGAAACTCTTTCTTTTCCTTTCCTTTATGTTTCTTCCAGTGCCTCTTCCTCTTCCTCTCTGCGTTTTCCACAGACACCTGCCGTCGCACCTCAAGGGAACCGGCGTCGGAGAAATGCAATTTGAGCGTTTCGGCTCCACAAAGAGAAGACAAACAAACAATGCTGGAGAAAAAGGTGGGGGGGGGCCACGCTGTCGAGCCTGACGCTGGACAAACATGTTGCGTTTTCTTCTTTTTACCTTCGCAGGTGTGGAAACTCAAGGACAAACTTGATTGGACGCGTACTCGTTGTCTCCTCGTCCTCCGATTGTGGGTTTGACAGATTGTCTCCTTGAGGATTGCGGTCCTATAAAAATGAGGGATGGCTGCTCTTTAAGGACGGGAACAAGCGATTTAATCTTCATCAAACGCCGCACGAGGAAGTCACAGGCCTGAGTTAGCGTCGTTAATACCTCTTGGCTTGAAAGAGCAACAAGAAGTGACAGAAGTTAATTTGTTTGGGTTTCCTGACAGTGATTGGAAGTTAAACCAGCTCACTCCTACGCCTCCGGCTCCTGACAGCCTCCCTCTCTCCCAGGAAGAATTAAAAGCGTTTTCAGACGCTTTCAGGGAGGAAAAGCAGCGGCTCTCAGTCGGCCCGTGATTCAGGGAAGCTTCCTACAATCTGGACATTGTTAGTGGCTCATAAAAGACAAATAAGTAGGTGTCAGAGCAGAAATTACTTTCTGTGATGAACTACGCAGCCATCATCAGCAATGACACAGCGTCATTCACATCAACAACACAGGTGCATGAAAAATGGAACGAGCTGGCAGGA
The DNA here is from genome assembly GCF_001649575.2 of Kryptolebias marmoratus. Classification (NCBI taxonomy): domain Eukaryota; kingdom Metazoa; phylum Chordata; class Actinopteri; order Cyprinodontiformes; family Rivulidae; genus Kryptolebias; species Kryptolebias marmoratus. The sequence continues at coordinate 2,209,453 of NC_051445.1, forward strand.
AAATGAATTATTAATGACACATTTAAGTATTATAACAGAAAATCAATGAGCATACCTGGTGTAATTAACATGCACAATGTTTTCCATAATCCAGCACAGTATAATTATGCCTCTCTATTCCAGAACACGTTAGCATTAGCTTTTTCTAAAGCACACAACACCTGTTTATTTGGTTTGCTTGTTCTCTGCCTTCCCTTTTTTCCCTCTGTAATGATAAAGAGGCGGCAGAATGTTATTTAGCTCCGCTCCGCTGTTGGATGTGGACCTGCAGTCATTTGCAGCTGGCCACGGACCCTTAAGCTCAAAAACAAAAGGAATAAAACCGTGCCAGCTTCAACGAAATGGGGCTTTTTTTGTGTGTGTGTGTGTCTGTTTTTTTATTATGCTTTTTAAAGTTTCTCTAAATCTTTCCATAAAATGAAAGTTTACATATATTCCTCAGAGGCCTCGGTGCTTATTTTGCCAGTTAATTGTCAGATATTTCGCATCAAACGCGTGAGTTTATTGTTTTTATGTGCTGCTGCTGATTCCCATTGAAGGGTTGGGGTGTGGGCTTATCTCTGTATACTGTAACATGTCCACTAATCACTGATTACCACCGTCTGTTTGTGCTGTGACCAGTGGCAGTGTACAAGATTTCCCATCGTTCCTGAAGGATGCCGGGGAACAGCTTGAGCAGAATCCAGCACGGGACTGGGATTTTTTGGCAAGTCAAACTTTATCAGCACAAACATGCGCAAAATGAAAACAAACACAACCCAGACTGCTAATTACCATCCGCTTGGACCTCTGTCCTCTGCTTTCCTCACAGAGAGACGGGGAGAGAGAGAGAGACACGCGTGGAAAATGGCCGACTGCGCCGCGGAAATCGGAGACGGCGCCTCGCTCCGTCCGAACGACAAGCCTCTTCGCGGGGATAATACAGGTTGACGCGCTGGTAGCCCCAGTGATTTTTCAAAGCTATTATTTCCTGCGCGGTGTTATATATTACACCGCTGACAACAGGCTGGTATCTTCTGGGCCATGTGGCCTGAATCCACGCCAAATCCTGTGCCACTAATTTTACTAATTGTCTGAGCGTGCCCAACACTTTTCATTGGTGTGGAGCCTGCAGTGTCACAGGAAGCTAATGAGAGCTAAATAATGTATGTGAACCTCTTTAATTGCTTCATTTCTCATTTTACTTACCAATCCTCATGCCGCAGCAGCGATGGCCGTTCCTCTTCAGGTTTGTCAAAGAGCAGGGAGGCGCTGTGGAGGGGAAAACATGTATTTATTTGGCTATTATTCCCTGAATGATGCCGTGTTTCTGTGTGTAATGTTCAGATAGAAGTCCAACCAGCCCGCTCTGGGTAAACATTATTCTGGATGCGTTCGAGCGGCCTCATCAGGTGAGGTGCTGCGTGCCAGCATGCGCCACCTGGGCTGGTGTGTGTGTGTGTGTGTGTGTGTGGGGTGAAACGATCTTCACACACTGCCAACCGTTTGTTACATTAACATTAAAGGCCTAGCGTTCCTTGAGGGAATGCATGTCGCCCGCCTTCCCTCCGACTGACGGATCTGCAGCCGTTCCGGTCAAACTGAAAATAACTCGAAGATAACTAAGATAATCACATCATATAAGTCAAAGACAAAGATGGAGGTCTCTCATGGCACATTCAACGTTTTATTATTCTCTTTCTCCCTTAGTTTATTTTACTTAACCGGAGAAAAATACGTCCAAGCTGGTCTTGAGGTGAGAGCACTCACTACCTCACAAATTCTGCACCTTCAATAAACCGAAGATGAGAGGTCTCACTCCGACTAAAATTCAAAACTCGACTTTTTTTAAGTTTTTAACTCTGAACTTGTTTCTTAAACATAAAATATAAAAGGCAGCACACAAATATCACACAATCACGTGATTTAACGGATCCTGGCCGGTGCAGCGCAAGGCGCCATGCGGTCCACACTTCTTACCAGTAGGTGGCGGTAACGCTTACGGTAGTTGTTTGCCAACCACCATTAAAACAAAGAAGAAGAAGGAGAAGCACAAGGTGGAGCACAACATGACAATACCTCCTGAGAGTCCTGACTAAATTCCTAAAAAAGGAGCCATTTTGGTTTTAAAGCGGAATATGTGGATCAGGCGGCCATATTGTGCAAGTCATGGAAGCGTGTCGGGTACGGGTGGAGACACGTTTATTTCAAATCGGTTTGTAAAAAGTAAAAAAAAAAAAACGTTTGGAAGTTACATATCCAGAAAATAAATAATTAAAAATCAGAAAATGTGGAATATTGTTATTGAGGTATTTTAAAATATCATGATGTCCTTTTTTGGAACACCACCCTCCCCTCAGTGCGACACGGTGGTGTCTCGGATTATCCGTTCACGCTTGGAGCGTGTGTTGGGGATGACTCTCAGCTACTACCACACCAAATCTGAGCTGAGTGTCTGTTTTGTGGAGGCTATGGTTGATTAGCTGTGGCAGCCATCTTGAATCGGGTTGACTTTAAGTAATAAGTGTAAAATCAACATTAATGATTTCTTTAAGAGCTTCATTAAAATCCATCAAGTGGTAGATGAGATATTTTGCTAACAGACATTAGCCTAATATCTGTGAGTTATAGGCATTCATCTGGTTGCCGAGATCGCTTTGCTGTGGTGGCCATCTTGAATGGGGCTGACTTCTAAAAGGAACCCAACGATTGTTTCGTTAAAATCCGTTCAAACCTCATCGCCCCGCCGCAGTCCGAACGGAAACAGGTAAAGAAAACGTTTCAGAGACGTAAAAACCTGCCTGATAATTAAACAGATGGTTTTAAAAACACGTCTGAATGAAACGGAGCTGGAGTGGAAAGTGTTTGTGGTTTCTGGCCTCCGGATTAGCAGGGAGGCTGTAATTTAGCAGCCAATTTCATCATCCATATAACTGAATATTTAATGGAATTAAACCACACCGTTAAAAAAAAAAGGTATTATTTATTTACTTCCTGTAGCGTAACCTTCATTCAGGCGACACCAGGTGGTCCTGTAAATATTCTGACACACACGTTGAATCATTGACCAATAATTTATCATAATTCATGTCAGGAAAAGTGAGTAAAAGTCAGCAGGAAGTCGGGATTATTCCTGCAGCCGAAACAGAGACCGAAGCTGTGAAAACATGTCAGCCACACCAGAAAAACATCAGCTTGCTTTTAAAACATACAGTCGCCTTCAAAACTAATGAATCAACAAGGACAGCTTGTTTTTTTTGTGTTTTTGTACACAGAAAATGTTTGGTTTTGCAACATTTCAGCTTTTATTTACAGATCTTTTAAAACATCTTCTGTGTAAATAAATCACGTTTTTCAGGTAAGTAAATTTATGAATACGTTTGACTGACAAGTGTTTTTATTATCCGTTTTTTTTTCCCAACCGAAAGGTTCATTGTAAGAAAAGCGGAAGGTTTCAGATTCTGAAGGTCAAAATGTCAGACACGGATTTTATCAGGAAAAAATAAACTGAATAAGTTTGGAGTTAAAAGCCGGAAAAACACCAAAAACATCATTAAAGGAAAAAAGGAAAAACTGTCAAACTCTGACAATGATATTCTTTCACAGGATTGACGCAGTTAATTGAAGTCAAAAATACTTTTTAATTAGTTTATTTTTAATCTGTTTTCGCTCAAATAAAAACTATTATCATCCAAGTTGTGTAACAGCTTCAGGTTTTAAACAACATCTGATTTATTTAGTCTTCCTCGAAGCAGACAGACTTTCTTATAATCGTTTCAAGTGTCCTTGATCAATAGGTCAGGTTTTTTATGAACCTTTTAGGTTTTTTTTCTGTAAATTATGGCTGCTTAGAGGCTAAATTTCATCCTTTGTTGTGTAAAAAAAAAGCAATTTAATGCAGATTATCAGCAGCTGAATAAATGTTCTGTATGGGGGTCTATATCGGCTGAATAATCGATTATTATTAGAGCCTCATGTTTCCTCTGCTGGTGATGAAATTCTTCTTCCTGTTGTCTTTGGTGTTTTTCATAGATTCAACTGAAGAAATGGAACAAAACTTGTGTTTTTATGACAGGTTGGCGGTAAACTGATGGTAGGTGATGAAAAATCCACTTTAGAACTGGTTCTTTGCTAAGTTTTTCTTTTTTTTTTGTTAAGTCAACAGCATTATCCTTTGAGTATAAGAGCCTTTTTACGCCGAAATGATTCATAGATCAGAGCTAAGTGGTTTGACAAACAAAACATTTTCCTGGAGAATATATGTCAGGTACAATCCGGTCAGGGTTAGGAAGGTAAAAGGACCACAAATGAGCGAAAAAGAAGCCAAAGACCTTCAGGGGAAAAAAAAAAACACTTTAAAAGATTACAGGAAAGCATAAAACGAGGTATGACCGAAGACTTTTGCACAGAGCTGTAAATAAAAGCTAAACGCTTGACCTTTTGGTTCATATTCTTTGTTTTTTATGCCAAAGGAGTTCTGTTCTTTTAGACCAGGAGGGAATTAAAGATAAATCCAGCACTAATCATTAAGAAGCCTTTTTAAAACCACGAGGCGTTCAGAGAAACGTGGCAGAGACCCTCGTGTCTGAGTCCAAAGAGTCGAAGAGAGTTCCTAAAGACCAGATTCACCAGAACAAAGGCAGCAAGGCTGGTTTTCAAGCTGTCAAGATGTTTATTTCTCCCCACAGCAGCTTAAAAACCACCTGCACCTGCATCCTTTCACTTTCTGTGACGGATGTGATGCGATAGCTTGACGTGAGATGCAGGTGGCAAAGTGGGCTGACGGAGGTTTTCGAGTGCGTGATGTGCTTTCAGCCTTTTTGTTGGAGGCCACATCGCTGCAGCGTTTGGTCATTTAGGCTGCAGGGAGGAATGGAGAAATGTTCGGCTCGCACAGTCAGTTTTATTAAAACTACCTTCAAATAATAATAATAATGTCCAAACTGAGGATTGTAGCTTCAGTGACGTTCACAACAGAACCAGAAATGGGTTTTATTTTATTACAGCAGAAAGATGAGGCTGAATAATCCTTTCATCCATTCATCATCTTTACCAGTTTTCCTTTCAGGGTCGCGGGTCCTTTCAGCAGCTACTTTACGAGAGGCGGGGGACAGCTGGACAGGTCTCCAGTCCACCACAGGGACACATGGAGACAAATGAGACAACCATTCACCCTCTCACTCACAGCTAGGGAACAATTAAGAGTAACCAGTAAACCAAACATGTAAACACAGGTAACCGGAACACCCGGAGAGAACCCACGTCTGCACAGGGAGACCCCGGGCCAGGAGGCGAACCCGCGACCTCTTCAGGAGCCTCGGCATCGTCGACACGATAAACACGATCTGTTTGTTCCACAGACGTTCACACAAACACTGATGTTGCTCGGTTATAAAAAAGCAACAAACTAAACAAACGATGTCACGCAAAACTGCAAAAGTTTAATATTAATTTATATCGAGTTTATATAGAAGTTGAAATGATAGCATTAGCCTTTAGCCTAGCCTGGATGAAGACTTTTGCCTCTTTCTCCACACTCCGTGCTCTCTGACTGATGTCACGGCTGGTAAGGTACTAATTATTAGACAGAATGTCCCTTTAAAGTTGACTGGACTGTCCCTTTAAGACTTTTAAATAAAAACAACTCGTGGTTGATCACATACCTGACCTTTAATCTGAAGCAAACATTCGTTCTGCAGCAGAACGTGACCTCACTGTCAAAAGGTGGGGATATGGCGGTGAACCCAGAACGCAGACGCATGATGTAATGGAATGAAAACTAATTTATTACCTTAAAACAGAAAACAAAAGGCTGGCGTGGCAGCAAAACAAACATTAACTAAAATCCAAAAACAAGAAGCAAAGGCAAGACATGGCATGGCAAAGAGCAGACAAAGCGGAACGAAATGACCCAGTGGAGAATGAAG
>NC_051445.1:2215458-2228577 GCF_001649575.2 Kryptolebias marmoratus
GCAAGGTATGGAAGAATGAGGCGTGGCAAGTTACTGGGGGAGGTGAAAGTGACAAGACATGAACACAATTTAAGATAAACAAAGCAGAACAAGAACTAGAAAACCAAACAAAAACATCAAAACCATGACACTCACACTGTTTGGATGCAAACCTCTGGTTTCTGTGGCTAGTTCACCTTTCACCCGACCCAGCGGACGGTTCTGGTGTCCTCGGGTTTCCTGAGCTGTCCCTTAGTTGTCCTGCTGGAGGACAAACTGACCACAGCTCGACTCGCTCTCCTCTCCATGTTTGTTTATGATTACTGCTGCCATTAACTCTGTGTTCTCTGCTCATCTTCCCATAGAAACTAAACCTGAACCATAGAAACTACAGCTGAACCATAGAAACTAAACCTGAACCACAGAAACTACAGCTGAACCATAGAAACTAAACCTGAACCACAGAAACTACAGCTGAACCATAGAAACTACAGCTAGACCATAGAAACTAAGGATGGACCATAGAACCTACACCTGGACCACAGAAACTATACATAGAAACTAAATCTGAAATGTAGAAACTACACCTAGACCAATCTTTCTGTTTGTCTCGTTCCTGTCCTCTCAAACCCCAGTCAGTCAAGGCAGATAGCCGCTTGTCCTGAGCCTGGTTCTGGTCCTGGTTCTGGTTGTGGTTCTGTCAGAGTCATTCCTTCCCACAGTCGCCTCAGAGAGGCTCAGGATGGAGGTTTGAGACAAAGGGAAGATTTGACTCAATCTGCTGCTTACTTAAATACCTTTTATGAACTGTTTATCATGAAATACTTTATGTGATAAAACCTGAAGTATTAGACTTAAATCTGGATCCTGGACTTGTTGGGTTTTTTTGGGACAGCTTTTGTTGTGAACTGGCGTTATAAAAATAAACTGAACTGAATCGAGTCAAAACAATAAAACTGCATTTATTCAACATTTTAATCGTAAGTGGGCCAGAAAAAATACTTCTCACCTCAACAACACTGGGAAAAAATGTGCTGTATGAATACTTCTGGCAGGCAGAAACCACAACCGAAAATTATTTGTGAAAATAAAACTTTAATCTTTAATCTTCAGTCTGTAATATCTGCCTAAAAGGCTTTGCCTCGTCTCATACGGGGTTTCTGTAACCGGCTGGATAAAGACGGATTAATTAATTGATTGATAGATGAAAGGAATCCTGCGGTGCATTAGAACAACAAAAGTGGAAATTCTGGATTATTATGGGATAATAATAAATACAGATATGCTATAAGAAGTGTCTAAAAATACAAAATACTCTCATTATCCATTAATGACAACTCAGAATAGTAGTCGGTCTTTAATGCAACGCCCAAACAGAATGTCACTGGCAGGAAACACAAAACTGCAACCCTTAATAGGATTGTGTCTGTATAGCAATTTGTCAAGCCAAAATATTCAGCATTTATGGGACAAATATAGCACAAAACAAGCAGGAGAGGCAGAAATCACAAAATAGTCAATAGGATTAACAGAAGCATAAACTAAATGCTCCTTGATGTGTCACTGATAAAAGGATTTTTGATTATTCGTCACCATAAAACGCGTGGAAAGATTGTCATGCTGTCATTGTATTACTGTTTTTCCTTTATCTGTATGTCAATCTAGCCGCATTAAAATCCCGCTGCTGTTTTCACCCCCTTCTTCTGTGTGTTTTTTAATGGATTTAACACACAGTCTGCATTTAGAGGACAAAAAAAGGAACAGATTACTTCATCGCCTCGGGTCAGTGTTGTCTTAATAAATGGTGAGCCTCCATAATTGAGCCTTTGCCAAAACACACAATGTCATCTTCAATTAATCCATCCACCATCAATACTTTCGGGGTTGACAGTTTGTGCACATTAGTCACCACGAATCGTTCCCTTCACAGCAACAAAAACGCAGCCGATAACCACAACTGTTCCGGTCTGAGTTTGTTTATTAGCTCAAACAGCCAGCGCTTCCCGTTTTAATCCTTTAATGACAACCGCACCGATGTTTCAGGGCCATTCTGACAAAACAGCGACCCAGATTAGAGATATATTCATCATTAATCTACGACCTCCTTCAAACTGAGCACAGAACTCCCATTAACCTCGATCAGCTTCCTGTCTCCATGAAAACAGGTCCGACGGAGTCTGAAGTGGTTCCAGGTCTTTCTGGGTTACGACTCGACACGAGAAAGAAATAAAACTGAAAAACATCTGAGGCGCCGGCCGTCGGCTCATGTTTGATGCTGTAATGTTTAAAGACATGAAGGAATGCATATCGCCCAAACTTCTGTGATGACGTGAAATACTCAGAGTAAATCATGGGGATGACTCTCAGCTACTACCACTCAGAGTTTAACTCTAAATCTGTAAAACCAATCAGGGTTAGGATTAGGGGTTGGGCTGCTGCTCATTTTAGCTTCAACAACTCGAGTATTTTCACCAAAAATGCATTTTCTCTGGTTCTTCTTTTATTATCTCACAATAAATCATCGCTGCTCTTTGCTCACATATTTCTGTGTACACGAACGTTTGTCTGTTAACAAAATATCTCATGAGCCATCTCTGGGTGCATCAATAACTGATTAACCTGATTCTAGATGACTTCAGTTTAACCCGTATTAAAATAATTCAGCTTTTAATTATCTTCTTAGAGCAAGAAACAACAAAGTCTGAAGTTTGAGTCAAAATAAATAAAATCCTAACGAACGTTTTCAGGGAAGAGCCAGATTAGGAGCCGTTTTTGATAATAAAATGTGAAGGTTTTAACAACAATATAAAAATAATGTTTAAAGACAGAAAAGGACCAATCAGGAAGACAGACTTATATAAACATTTCCTCCTCTGTGTAATTCTTATTGATGTAGGATACAAATAATGCAAACATTTTTCTGTTAAGAAGTTGAATCAAAGCGTTTAAAGAAAGACAACTTGTAGAATAATGAGAGGGTCTGATGTTAGGACGTGAGCTCGGCGGCGGACAGAGAACGAGCGTTGAGCTTCAGAGCAGCTTCAGCAACAAACGGACCGAAGGAAAATCCCTCCCAGCCAACACTAAAAACAGTGCGGCTGGGCATCGCTCCCAGCAGTTATCAACAAAATGGAAGCTTGTATCGAATGTTTCCTGGCAACAAGACGTCCCCCCCCCAACGCCAGCGTTCAAAGCAGGAGTCTGGAGGCGACTCCAAGGATGCTGTCGCTGGTCACACCACACAAAAATCCTCCGCTTTTCTGTTCATCTGCGCTGATTGACTTTCCCTTCGCTTCCAGAGTTGATTTGTGACAGGTCCACTCGTTTGTCTCCGAGCATCTGCAGCGAGGACGCTCGGCGACAGCTGCTGGTTTGATCGGACGTTCCTGGCGTTTCGTTTGCAGTTTTGCGTGTCGTGTTGTGAAAGGGACCCTGACACCTCGTTCCGAGTTAAGTGCACGTATTGTTTATTTACTTTTCATTTTTAGAGCTCCGATTAAAGATTCAGAGGACAGAAACGTTAGTGTTAGCATAATGCTCATTTAAGGCTTGTGCAGCTTGTGGGATCAGATCGAATCTGCAGAAGAAATCCTCCACTTTGACACATTTACAGAAACCGGTGACGCCATCAGCTCCTGTGGTTTCAGATAAACCAGGTCAACTGAATATTCCTTGTGGCTTGTGGTTAGGCTTTGTCTTATACATTATATAGTCAAAGCGTGGCCTGCCTACACGCCTGCACTGCATTCAGGTGCTGCATTTCCTCGTCCCCTCAGAGTTGCTCCCGACTCGCCCCTTTTACCCCGCGACGCCTTCGCAGCTGCAGGTGGCGTTCCTCTACAATATTTAACACATTCACACATGCCTTCGCCTTCCTCCGCACCCCGTCCCGCTCTCCCAGCAGGTCCCCGCATGGCGCCCCAGCTCCGAACAGCGTTATCATCAGTCCAGTGTAAATAACATGAAGTGGCAACTTCTAAATAGGTAATGATGCAAAAAATCCATGAAGTTGCTCCCTTGGCTCTCGAAACGCAGCGCCGCTGCCGGTTGCTGCATTTCCTGGAGGGTCTTGTGGGGCGCCCGGTGTTGGTTCGAATCATCTCTGGAGCCGTGACGAGTTCGCAGAGCGATTAGTAACAGGTGGTAAAACGCCACAGCAGGTTATTCAAGGGAGGCCGGTATCACAGAGCTCAAGGTAATTATAAATGTTTGCGCCGCGTGTCAATAGAAGACGACACGAACGCGAGTCGTCAGAAAGCAAACAGGCAGGGAGCTCTTTGTTGTTTGGCTCAAAGGCACTCAGTGCGTTGGACACCGAAGGCCTGGAAGGATGGAAACGGAGCACAGTGGGAGATTTTGAACAGAATCCACGAGCGCGACTCTTTGAATAATGCAAGTGTTCAAATCAGCCTCAGTTCTTTAGTTCAACTTGGCTAATAAAAAATGACCCGGCTCAGTGTGGTACACGAGCCTGATCACGCTTCAGTTTACTTCTGGGTACAAATTCTACATCAGACATGCAATTAAAGAGTCTTTCTACTTTGAAAATGTGAAAAAACTGATAATGTGTTGGATATTTTCTAGTAAGTTTACTGCAACGTAGGATTAACAAACTCTTAAAGAGGATATATTCATTCATTCAGGAGGGAAACCCAAACATCCATCCCTCCAGCTCCTCCTGGGGATCCCAAAGTGTTCCCAAGCCGGAGAGGATATTTAACCCCGAGCTCTGGGTCTCCTCCAGGAGAACCGAACCACCTCAGCTGATTCCTAAGTTCTTATCTTTAAGGCTGAGCTCAGCCGCATCATGAAGAGCAAATAGTCCTTCGGGTCCACCGTCCAGGAGGACAGGGAGTGAGGTAAAGAGGTGAAGGAGAGAGTCCAGGCAGGATGGAGCGGATGGAGGACAGTTTCAGGAGTGGTCAAAGGTCAAAGGAAACATTTCCAGACAGTGGTGAGAGCAGCCATGTTGTCTGGTTTGGAGACAGGACAGGAAGTGTCAGAGCTGAAGATGTTGAGGTTCTCCTTGGGAGGGACGAGGATGGACAGGATTAGGAATGAGGTCATCAGAGGAGCACAGGTGGAAGGACTGGGAGATAAAGTTAGAGACGGTTTGGACATGTGCAGAGGAGGGACAGAAGGATGTTAGAGACAAAGAGGACATAAATGGATGCAGTTAGAGAGGACATGGAGGGAGTTGGAGTGAGGACAGAGATGGAGACATCGTTCAGTTATGATCAGAGGTGAGCGTTGGAACGACGGAGACCTTTATTCGAACCACAGCCGGCTGGAGAAACGTCTTCATCACTGCAGAAAACACCCTGACCCATGGATGAAGACTCCCAGAGACCTGAACCTCCCCGAGACGACTCACCCCCAACCCTGAGCAAACATCAACCTTATTTCTTTTTTTGTTTTATAAAATATAAATACAGAAACGTTGTTTCTTCCCACATCTAACGCAGCTCTGATGTTAGGAGGACACAGAAACGCTGATGAAGAATCTCAACTTTTCTTTACAAACCCAGAAGAACCAAAGGGCTGAAGAAAGGAAGCAGAGAAAATCATAAAACTAAAACCATCAAAACTTAAACAGAACAAAATAAATCAAAAGAAACTAAATTGAAATTAAAAACTCCCTGAAGGAATGCATATCTCCCGCCCCCTTAGTGTTACAGTTTTAAATGAAGGTCTTATGTTGAGAAATGACAGATAAAGCCTTTTAGCTCAGTTTTTGTGATTAGCTGTGGCGGCCATCTTGAACTGGGGCGACTCCAAAACGAATCAGTTGCATATAAAGTCGTGTGGTTTATGAGATATTTTGCTAACAGGGTTGACTCCATCAGTTTAAGATGTTTAGAGTTGTGAACGACTCTCAGCTACTACCACACCAGGTTTCAGCTCAATATCTGTAAAACCAACTGAGTTAAAGACATTTTTGTGTTTAAGCTCAGCTGGCTGCAGCGGCCATCTTAAATCGGGTCAGATCTTAGAGTTTATTAGATGCTGGTTAGACGCCGGTTCTTGAACATCGTCGCCCGCCTTCCCCATTCGTGGCGATAAATATAATTTTGACTTTTCCTGTTTGAGAGGTTGCTGCGTTTTCACGGAGGAACATATTTTATTGCCGAGGTGTTTCCATTATTGCGTCCACCTCCCGACTCCTTCCTTTCAAATATGAAAAATGTATCTGTGGTTTCTGAGTGCTTTCATTCCAGCGAGTGGAGAGCTGCCAGTTTGGAGTCTGCAGCCAAAAACAAGACTCTGGTACCCAGGGAACCGAATAAATAAATGAATAAATAAATAAATGTAGGAGGGAAATGACTCAGAGTCTGCTGGTTCTCTCACAGACCCGGACCCGGACCCGGTCTGAGCCGGGTTCTGCTCAGACCCGGCCCCTCCCTCTGCAGAGCGTCAGCTCCGTCGCCGGACTGGATGTGGTGATGCACGCGGCGAGTTTCCCAGTCAGCTGCTGGCGTGTCGGGGAGGAAGGAGGCTGGGGAACAGCTGCTCTCGCAACAGCCGATAATAACGCAAAAAAATAAATAAATAAAACTAAAATCCTAACCTTAAAAAGCAGAGATGGGACTAAATGTATGCAGCTTCTGCAGGCCCTCTCCCGTGAATCGTCTCTTCCCTGACAAGCAGCTCATTGCATTTCCCATCATGCATCTGATCGGTCATTCAGAAACACAGAACGCAAATAAGTCAACTCGACCATCTGCTTGTTAGAGGCAACCATAAAGCTGCCTGTTTTTAAATAAACAATAAGATTACTTTGACGGGGCACCTGAATGAAAAAACAAACATTTTGTGTTTTATTCATTTAGGTTGGTGTCAACCATACGACGCAGCTCGGCTTTAATTCATCGCAGCAACACACAATACTTGTGCTGTCCTCATTTTCTAAATCAATAATCAGCCCAGCATGCTTCATTAACAGTGACCAATCAGAGGCAAGCTGGGGATCTCATTTTACAACATGAGCATTCTGAAGACATAAACCATCTGCTACTTGTAGGAACAGAAAAATCAAATTAATCCATTCTTATCATGCATTCAGATTTTAAAGCAATTAAAGATGTTCTCAGTCTAATCGCACAAACAGAAGTAGCTCGGTAATGAGAAGGGCAAACTCTTAGGTGAACTTTCCAGGGTTCTCAGCGGTGCATTTGGAAACTTTACAAGGCTCGCACACTCCAGTGAGCCGTTAGCCCGCACAATACAGATGTTGGCAACAACAATGCATTTTTTATTAAGCATTTAATCATTGCGCAAACCCAGATTTCCCATAATGGAGGGGCTCAAATTCAAAATCACGGGATGCCAAATCATTTACAGCATAATGTTTTCTGTTTTAATATAAAACATAAAAAAACTCCAATGCAAGAGCAGCTAAGATTATATAAAAGCCAATGATGAACTGGAATGTCGAATTTACCTTAATGAAGCTGGAGGGAGTTCTGTTTGCCCAGAATCTGAGCTCAGATGTTTCCGTAACCTCGGAGGGGTTGGACACGAAAGCTGGCCAAGCCCGGCTTATTACAGCTGGAAAACGGACAGATTTAAAACTAAATGCTTCGCCGGATGTCCGGGTCGTTTTTAAAGACAAGCATCTTACCTGTCGAGGGTGTGTTCTCAACTGTGTCCAACAGGACTGATGAGCTCACGACTAGTCCTAATTTCTGCCGGAAGGGCTTCATGCCAACACCGTTTCATGGACCTTCACACCTTCATCGTACCTGCAGGTCATGTCCAACTCTGGGTCGGGCTTCAGGAGCGATTCTGGACGGGATTTTAAGATTTTACTGCTTGTTTTTAAAGTTTGAACTGTTCTTATGTGATCTAATCAACATCCACACACCGGTGGGAGCTGATAGGTCCACCGGTGCGTAGATCCAAATTTAATTAAAGAAACTGCTTTTTCTGCCAAAATACTGCATGAATGCTGGGAGCTGAAACGGAGATGTTAAAGCTAAAAGCAGCAAAAGGCTAGCTAAGAGCTAAAAGTAGCATAAAAAGGCAACAGAGGAAGTACGATGAAGCTGATTTCAACTAGAACGATGTTTAAGGACTTGAAGAGATGGAGATGCTTTTCTGTAGGGAATATATTTGTAATTTAAGTTAAATATTTTTGAAAACTATAAAAAACAAAAAGTCAGAGTACCCATCTCCTGAATGAGCCGAACAGTTTGATGAAAATAAAGCGTGCAGAAGTTGTTAGATTGCAAAAATAGAAAAGAAAAAAATAAACTGTAAATGTGATTTAGCATTAGCCACAGTAGCAGCCAGATGTAGCACTTCCTGTACAGACTTATTATATTTCTGCAGAAATAACCGCCCATTACACAATAATGGCAACATAAAGGTTTAAAATATAGCATTTACATGAAAGCTGTTTTAAGCTCCTCATCATGGAAATATCTCTTTAATTTCTTCTTACTGTCCAGGAAACCTGCTTTTATGTTTTGTTAGTTTTTTTTCCCTTTCAGTGTTTTTAAGACCGCCTTGGTCTCAGATTTAGGTCTTTTGACATTTAAGAGGTGACCGATTTCTTTAATAAAACTTTTATTTTCTTTGTCTCGGGGCTCTCCACTGACGGCCACAACAGAACGAAACAAATCCTGACCTCAAACATGAAGCTGCACCTATTCATAAACCAATTTTACCTCTAAAAGATGTAAAAACATCAGCGTACGCACAATCCTCAGTCTATTTTCTTGCTTCTGTTTGTGAGAAAAATGCACTGCTCACAACATTTCCTTCATCTTTCTGTCGCCATGATTATTGTTATTATCTGAGTTATATTCCTTGTTTAGTCCCGCTCCCTCCACCCCAACACAATTTTCATGTGCGCTCACATTTGTGGCCCCATGTTGAAATTCATGAAATCCCCCCAGCGCCGAGGCTTGCTGGGCTGGCGACCAAGCCAAGAGCGCAATGAGCTCATTGTTACGCTCCGACTGCTGCTCTCGATTTCAGAGCTATCAACAGCTGTCGATCGGAGATGTCCTGGACTCCCTCCATGAATAACAGGCGCCCATCATCAAGAGACAAAACAAATAACGCTCAGCCAAATGTACAGCCCAGAGTCGAACCAGGTGCAACAAAACACCCGAATGCAAATGCAGGCGTGACTCAGTCTCACACCGAAAACGTTTGACGCCGGCGGACTTAAGGAGGTCAAAAGTTCAGCGGCGCGTGAAGTTCACGTCGTGGTCACGGTGGAGTTTGACTGCCAGGTTGTCAGTTTGACACTCACTTACTCAGGTCAGCCATGCTGAAAGACAATCATCAATGTACTCAGTGGTTGTAAAGGATGAGCCGCTTTTTAAAGCCAGATGGTGGGGTCGAAGCCAGGACCAACTTTTTAAGAATAAAAATATTATACTGATTTGTTGGCCAAAACTCTTTGTCTGTACACATGAGGTAAATTTAGGCAAAGTAGATAAAAACAGTACGGCCTCACTATAAACCACTGGACTGATCCTCATCCAGCTGCTTCCGTCCGTCCATTTTCTTCCTCTTATCGGGACGAGGAGGTCCAGACGTCTCTCCTACTCCTCCTGGAGGACTTCAAGGTGTTCCCAGGACAGAGAGGTCTGGTCCCTGGAGTCTCGTCTCAGTGGGGACGAGCCCAGAGGAAGTACAGTACGAGTACGAGGAGTCCTAATCCGACGCCTGAACCACCTCAGGTGACTCTTTTTGATGAGGAGGAGCAGCGCCCAGCCTGGATGACAAAGCTAAGGCTGAACCCAGACACCCGACAGAAGCAGCTCGGTTCTGCCTCGTTCTTCTGATCATGATTAATACCTCCTGACCACAGGTGAGGGGTGAATCAAGAGCTTAACCTTCAGACTCATCTCCTGCTCCGTCCTACAAACCTGAAGCTGTGAGCTGAACTCAGATCTGCCATGTGGACCAGGACAACAAGGACCAACAACCTACAAGCATGTTTGTTTTTTTAATTAACATAACTTTTTCAAAGGAAACCAGGTTAAGATGGCACAACATAAAGCTACAAGGTAAAAAAATACAACTAATATCAAAATACATAAAATAAAACCTGTCAGAATCAACTCAAACCAAGAACACAGTCCAGATAAAAGCAGCAGCTGTACCAAACTGTCCCAAAAAGACAAAAATAATCAGCTTTAGTTCTGTCTGAAGATTATTCTGTGATCAAGGTGAAAAATAAGAACACGGTTCTACCAAGTTCAGGAAAAATCCTGGGAGCTCTGAGGAGGAACCAACTGGAGAACCAGAACTTATGACGGGTCTTTGAACGTATTAGAAAAGTACACAAATACTTACTATACCCACGTTATCTCCTTAGGCTTAAAGATTGCAAGAGACCAGAATTTAAAGCTCACAGTGATGTGTGATACAATGAATTTGTTATGAAATGAAGAAAATATATAAAATATACAGAATCTGAGCAAGAAAGCTGCAGGAATATCTGTAAAAACTGTCACCAAAGTCAGGAACACTGAAATATGTCAGCTGAAGTATTTTTAAACGCTTAAATCTGCAGTTTTAGCTCCTCGGATGAGAAGCAAAACATCTTTAAAATATAAAAATCAAGTTCAGATGCCTTCAATTAAACCTACGAGAACGGGTAGAAGACTAAATGAACAAAGGTTTATTTACAGCAGCCCTAAAAGCTTCCAACATAGACTGTAGAGTACGGGGGTATTAATTAAGGAAAAATCTTTAAGTCCAGGGCACAAGTTAATGAATGAGATCAGTGGTTCCCAAAGCTGGGGTCAGGACCCCACATTAGGTCATGAAACATCAAGTGAGAATCCCCAGATAAGCTCCAGAAATCAAATTAAATGTGAAAAGACTGGTACCAGCACATTTCTGCCCTAAATATTCTAAAAAAAGTATCAAAGCTGTTAAGGCTGATTTGTATCGTCATTAATAAGGTTATTAGCAAAGTCTGCAAACTTAATCCGGTTATATTTGGGGTCACAAGCCTGTGCCAATAACGGAACAAGCCGCTCGCAGCACCACCGTTCAGACAAAATCCACATCATGAACTAAATACATTTTCTCGCTGCAGCTGGTCCAAACTGCAGAGGAGCAGTAATGTCAGCGTTTCTGACTACCACAGTGCAGGTAAATAAATCATAACTCAATCCTTCCCATCAACACCAGCTGTTAGCATCAAAACTATGTGACATAAATATACATAATTAATAGTTAAACAACAATCTAATTAAAACGGACAAACTGGATGCTCCTGCCATCAGGGAGCTATAATTACGGACTAAATTTTAAGACAGAATGAAATATTTAAGCAGGAAAATTATCTTTCACTCTGCAGTCTTGAATGCATTAATATGAATATGTGAAGTGCATCTGAAGTGGGACCTACAAGATGTAATTTTCCTTTATCAAAGCAGTAAATAATTGTTAAGTTTGTTGCCGTGCCATATGTGCAGCTTCTTTGGATGAGAAATGCAAAGCAGCCTTTTGCCTTCCTGTTCAACCTGTGCAGCCATGTTGGCGTTCTCATCAGTTCACCAGCTGCTTTATGTAGCTTACTTGACCCAAGTGATTCCCATTTATATTAGTAACGTCGCTGTAACGCATGGGTGCTTTATGCAAAACCTCTCCTCCCGGTTCCACCACGCAGCTGATACGAGGAGAGAAGCGTGCACCGTGGGTGACGGGATGCTTCCCCAAAGGCGCGTGAATTCCTCTGAGGAGCAAACGCCGACTCCGAGCCGCCATCAAAACCCAAACAGGATCCGTCAGCAATTAAAGGAGAACGGGGGGACATTAGAAAGACGAGCCGCTCTCCGGCCTACATTCCCTCTCCCAGCACAGCGGGCGGCGGGATGAGCCTGGCATGGAGGCTCTCATGGAGGGCCCACGCATACCCTGGGTCATCTATATTCCACCCATGTAACGGCAATATTGATATTGGCAGGCGAGCTGCTGATATTGGGTATGTAATGATGCAATTAAAACAGGAGCCATTTTACTATTATTGGCAAGAATGTGCGTCTCTCCCCCTCCCGTTTTTAGGAGGCAAATATGATTTGGAAGCAACGCAGAGATATCCGGAGAGAACCCACTCGTAATAAAGGAATTCATCTTGTCACATCAGCGCTGGTTCTGGTTCACGTGTTAATACCGTTTATTAGAAGGGAGAAAGGTGCTTTTTTTTGGTTCGTGGTCGTTTTCATATTTACATAAACACGAGCAGTGGTCTATGTTCTCTTCAAATCACAAAGTACGACACCATAATTCACCTTGCAACAAACCATTGAGCCGAGTCTTATGCTTTGCTTAACTGCACTCAAGTTGAGAATCAAATATATAACGAGGGAGAAATGCTTGTTTTATCCATTATTGAAGTCATCTGCAAGATATGAGATCTGAAATAGAGCCCAGAATGAAAGAAAAATGCAAATCAGTCCAATAATATTGGTTTATGCACAGGTTATACCTTGGAAATAAAAGACCTGAGTGTTTTTAGAGCCATATGTTGCTTCTTTGTTCCAAGAGGGGAGATGCATTCATGTCACTTATGCTTCTGATTAGCAAAATGATTTATGCCACAATCACTCAAAAATTCAGACAGCGAATGTGAAAATGCTTTGTGACTCCACCAGATGTGCACAATAAAACAAGATTCCCATTGTAATCTGGGGTACTTAGTTTATATGAAGCTAATATAAGGCACACTTGGATGTGGCAAAGTCACTCTTTTTAAAATTTGACTATAAATGATTGGAAATAAATTGTGTGTTTTATGCTGGATGGCATGAGTGGGTTGATAAATTAGAAACAGTTTTGTACCTTGACTTATCTACAAGACAAACCTGGTGGAGATCACAGGGATTAATTGCTTCAGAGGTGTGGAACGCTGCTTCCCCATTCTTCCCTCTGCATTCTGTGCCTAAACAATGATTAATCACCCTTTAACTATTCTCCGGAGGACGCCGGTATTTGCCAAGCCTGGCCTTATCCGCCGAAAGCCGCCTGTGCAGGTTGGAGAAGGTAGTTGCCAGGTACAGCGAAGGCAACCTGTCCTCATCCGTTATCAGATTAGGGAAGTGTCAGGGAGCAGACGCACAGGAGCAACGCTGTTGTTCCTCGCAGATCTCAAACCACAAATCCCTCCCG
>NC_051445.1:2228589-2293589 GCF_001649575.2 Kryptolebias marmoratus
CAACCCCTCCAACCCCTCCACCTCAGCTGCCACTCACTCTAAAACCGTCGGCTCTGTCAACTCGTCCCAGCCAATCAGGAGGCCGGCGCGCTCTGGCAGCTCGCGGCGCTGCTGATCGCCTGCCAGCAGCCAAACGCTGTGGATCAGATCGTGTGCTTCCAACTTCAAAAAGTGCCCTTCAGCACAGCCAGACTCGCAGGTTCAATCCCTCGCAGTCAACTTTAAAACGCCCGTTGTGGAGAAGTTTCCGCCCGCCGCCATCTTATGCTGATGTTTGTTTATATATCAGTCAAACTCATACGGGTGTGGTGAGGATGACTCAGCAGCAAGTTGTAGCCATCTCTGGGTTTTTAAGGGCAGCTGGCTGTGGCGGCCATCTTGAACAAAACTGAGCCTGGAGTGGGGTTCTGTGGAGCGGTTATAAACAACATCTTACCTGTTGTAGATGGCTCAGTTTGGAGAAACGGGGTTTAGATCCGACTGGACTGATGAGATAAGAACCAGCCCGATTGGGACCAAAACCAGTAAATTCCTGGTTTTTTTTTTCATTGTTTAATGTTGCAGCAACAATGTTGATGCAATAAAGCCACATTTTCCTCGCTGCTAACCTCCTTCTGTCAGGTGTGGGCGTCAGGGTTAGTCTAACAGCAGAACATGAATTAACTGTACCTGAAATTAAACGGCTGTAGTTTATTGTACTGTACTGATATTGTGACGACAGCAAAGATGTAAAATATTGTGCAGCCCTACTACAAACTGTTCTCTAAATCTATAAAGCAATGGTTCTTAAAATAAGTCAGTTTTTATTTGTTCTTTTTTATCCAATATGATATAAATTTAATAGTTTTGTGTTTTTTGGTAGTTTATTTGTTGTAATTTATTCTTTTTTTACTTCAAACCATCAACCTGTCAGGGCCGACAGATAACTGGCCTGTCGTTCTCATGCTCGATTAATGTGCGTTATCCCCCGTTTTTTAATAAATAATCTCAATTTATTTCTCATTATTTATTTATGCAGAGTTCTAGAGCTATTTAAGAGCACAAATCTCAAACCGCAGCAGCTAGCTGTAGCACTTCCTGTAGGAATATCCAAGTATTTCTGCTGGAATGACCAGATTTAATTGTAGGCAACAGGAAGTTGTGATGCATTCATGGGTTAAATAGTTTCAAGCCATGTTTTTCTAAGTTTACAATTAATTTCTCTAAACTTCTATCACGATGTTCCCAGAAACCAGCAATAATGAGTCATTTTAAACATTTTTTATTGTTGTGGCTGGGATTAATTTGATGCTAAACCTAAAAGTATTTATCTGTTTGATAAATAAGCTTAAAGCCCAGTTATAATTCACCTCACACGTCAGAAAACGGGACTAAAAGCATTTGTTTGATAAATCTGTGATTCCCGGATGCTCCGGTTCTGTGTTGAGTTGGTGAAGAAAGGAAAAAGAACCGTAACAGGACAGAAGAGGCTGGAGAGGTCAAAGCTAACAAGGTAAGAAAGGAGCCTCAGAAGGATCATTACCAACAACAGAAAACGAACACATCCTAACAGGTGAAGTTAGTAAAACAAGGTCATTTTAATATTTCATGTCACCTGCAGGGAGTCCCAGCTTTGCATTAATGTGGGAGACAGATCACCCCCCCGGGTCTCCGGCTGATCTTTCTCATGACTCATAAGTGCAGGTTTTATCTCCATATCGACTCAATATCTCAAATGGATAACTTGTGTTGCCTCGTGTTTGCGTCGGAGGAGGAGTGAGGCGTGAAAGCCGCGGTGAAGGCAGGGACACCCCTCACTAATGCTGTCTGAGTTACTTAGAGGCCCTGGGGGGCTGCCTCAACCCCCCCACCACCCCTCACAGATGGACCACACTCCAGCACCGTCTCCTTAATGCTTCCCTGCTCCCTATCAGCTGTCAAATGCAATAATATCTCTGTGCTGTACCGCCGAAGCTGCAATTACTTAGCATGAACAGTTGAAAGGAGCTTATTTGCAACAGTGGAAATACGCAACAGCACCGGATTGTGTTCCGACTCTTCACTTCCATCGTTACCACACGTTGATAATACAGAAAAATCTAATTATATTTAGCTAATTAAAAAGAATCCTCAGAGGCAAGTTTAAGTGTGGAGATTCTACTCTCTCTGAAGTATATTTTATTGTTAAGGAATCAATAAAAAGGTGTCAAAAATACATTTCTTAATATTGTTTGATTTACGTGAAAGCCCACTCACGTCCTCTAAAAATAACCGGATCTTAAAAACGTAACTGCAATTAGTTTTTTTCAGAAATTAGTGCCTACATTTACTGAAAACTGTTTTCATTTGTCAGTAAATTCACTTTGTCACAATGAAAGGGTGAGAACAAAACCAAGAAGCAAAAAACAAAGAGGCAAGCAAGTGGGAATCTTAATTAAAACAAAAAATCTTTAAGTGAGAAGAACAGAAGTAGCATTAAGACACTGTTCAGAGATCGGGTTAAAGCGAACACAGATCTGAACGGCTTCGGTTTCCATCCAGACCACATTCAAAGGTTCTCTGGACCCGTTTTATTTTGGATCCTTCTTAAACAAAGTGTCCGTTTTATCAGGATTTTATTTTTCATAGTGGATCAGGACACTGTGTCTCTTTAGTTTGTTCTGATTGTTTATGGGCCCGCTGTGGTCACTGTAAGCCAGAACGTGCTCCAATCACAGGACAGCAGTCTGAGCAGCGTTACGTCGCGTTAAATCCACCTGATGGGGTTACGTTCACAGCAGAGGCGATGGCCGGCAGAGAACCGTTACTGTATTTATTATATCAGGACAGAACTACAGAAGTGAGACCCAAATGGCTTCGAACGGAGTTAAAATCAAAACAGTAAGATTGTTCAGATGTCTGAATGCATTTATAATTTCTACAGAAACATCGGCAGAGCTGCCGCTGAGCTGTTTGTTGCTCACAGCCGAAGGTAACTGACCGGGTCTGAACCGGGTCAAAGTAGGATCTTAACTGTCGGGATCAGTTGAACCTGATAAATGAATAAATAAATATGTTGAGCCAGCTTTATAGTATAGCTCCTGGTTAAAGTAAACAAACCTGCAGAGCCGTACAAACCATAACTCAAATTATTCACTTGATGAAAAAACACTTCAAGTCGAGACTTTAACGCCTTCTGATCGCCTCGATGTGATCTGTAAACGGACCGAAGCGGCGTGGGAAGTTAAAGCTGACTCTGGGTGCTCCTTTGTGGAGTAAAGCGAGGCGCTAACAGAGCCGAAACTGTCGACAGGTGAAAAGGTGAGTCGGCTCTGCAGCTCAGTGATGACATCTGTTTGTTTCCACCCGACCGCAGGATTCAACAACAAACGGAGTGGAGATTAATGACGCACAGCAATTTTACAAAAAAACCAAAAAACAATACTTAACCACAAAGGGATGTCTGAACTGAGTTAACCATCATGTTTTGAAGATGATAAAATGGAGACGTGAAGCATCAGTGAATCAGAGTTCTGCTCCACGCCTCTTGGGTTCCGCTACGCTCGCTTCATTTCTGAAAGCTCACGTCGGTGAGGGGTGTGGCCAACTCCATCTGTGATTAGTGAATGGTCCGAGGCAGCATCCAGACGGACTGGTCTCTGCAGCCATTTTGAGGAGCTGGTTTGTGAAAGAGGCTAATGTCTTCCTCGGTGGAACGTTACGCTTTAGGCTGACTTACAGACGAGACAAAACATGAAGATGTTCGACAAGACGCACATATGTTAATGGATGAAGTGTCTTGCTGTGGCGACGCATAAAAAGACATCTTTACACCCAGAGACACAGGCGGTGTCTCAGGGTACAATATCCAAGCTGTTATACTAAAAAAAAAAAAAAAAAAAACAGGAAGTATTATGGAAACGTACACCAGCGCTAATCAATTTGATTTATACAGATGTGAGGAGGAGGTGGCGGAGGTGGCTTGGTTTATTTATTTTGCACGTTATTTTTATTACAGCAGCTTCAGTCTGCTTCCATCTGTCAGGCTGTCGGTCAAAATGGACGGAATGAGAACTAAGAACGAACATGAGGTGAGTAACAACTGTGAGACGCCTCGTTTTCACTGCATGGTCGTGTGTAAAATGGATCTTCACCCTTCAGCTTCTGCTCACGGAAAAAAGCTCCACGCACGTTTAAAGATGCAACAAAAAGGAAACCCAGAAAGAACTCATCACTATCAACTCCCTTACTGGGCAGGAGGCCATGTTTGGAGACTTCAAATGCAACGCTTCCAGCCAATCAGCAAAGACCAAGCTGTGTCCCAAAAAGACCGGAGCGTCTGAAGACTCAGAAGACCCGAGGATTTTAAACTTCCTGCAGCTTGTTAGAATCTTAAACCAAAGTGGAATGTTAACAAAACTCACACATTAAAAGATATTTTAACATATTTTTAACTTTACAATGGATGTTCTTGTAGAATTTCTGAAGCTTGGTCTAATTTTGGGCATAAATAATGGTGGCTCTGTATTTGATCATATCTCATGTTCACCTAATGAAATTATTTCTGGATCCTCCTCTTATCAGAGGTTGAGTCGTTAAGTCAACAGGAGGGAACTCCACACACGGCTCCTCCCAGAGACTCTCCAGCTCCTCCTGGGGGATCCAAAGGTGTCCTCAGGTCAGAGAGAACACAATATCTGGGTGTCCTCTCAGTGGGATGTGCCCAGAAAACCTCCGGTGAGTCCAGGAGGCATCGTAATCAGAGCCTGAACCACCTCAGCTGACTCCTCCTTCTCCGAGCTCACCCCGGATCATGGAGCTCCTCACCTACGGAGGAAGATCCAGGATCTCCTTCTTTAAGTCACGGTCCACCTCATGACCACAGGTGAGGGTTGGAACGTAGACATAGACCAAAGCAACGGCCTCATTACTGCAGACGAGGCCCTGATAGTCGATCCGTCTCTCAAATAACTGAATTATAGAAACACAGATCAAGTTTCATTGCGGACGTTGGTCCACTTCCACGGTACCTCCATAAAATCTGAGAAGCTGGATACTTGAACAAGAAATCAATACCTTCCAGTAGAAATCTTGCCAGGGTTCTAATTGTTTTGTTTTTGTCTCATCAGATTAATTTGTAGACTTTAATGAGAGATATATACAATCATTTCTACCATTTAGAAAACCTTAAATGACTAAACTGGACTCCAAGTACCTTTAACTTTATAAAATACCTCTAAACTTTCAGTTTATTCTTCACTTTATGCTTCATGGTATTTTGTTTTTTAGATTCCCTCAAAAAGTCTAGAAACCCCCTCTAACGACACTGAGGTTGATTTTTGGTTTTATTTTCCAGTATTTCACGACTTTAAAACCCTACAGATCGTTAATGTCAATAATGGTGAATAAATCATGTAAATATTCAGCTCAATCCGTTACTGATCAATAAATCTGATCCGGTGCAAAAAAACAACAGAAAGTTCAGCCTTCTTACGTCATCCTGCAGCATTTAATTAATTAAGAGTTTGCAAAAACAGAAGGGTACCTTGTGAGAGGGTGGTGACAATTTGATTTCCGATTCTGCCCGTTTCATGGTGCCGTTTGTCCTGCAGGCCTGGTAAAGGGCAGCTGTTTGCATCAGGCATGGCCCAGAGCAAAGTTTGGGTGAAGTTGTCCCTTTCTGCTCCGAGGAATTGTGGGACCAGCAGCTGGCAGGTGCAGCAGTTTATCACAAACCCAGAAATAATTGAAAGTGACAACTGGCAGCACCACAAATGATTTATTAGTCTTTTACTCAGCTCCTAACCATCCTCGGGGCTGGAATCAATTATTCACCAACTATGTGTCTTCAAATCATTAATTCTACTGTGTGGAGCCAAACGCCGTCCCACTCCATGTAGCTGCTCGTGTACCAGACCTTGGACTTGTTCCACCGGGTTCTACTCTGCCGGGCAGACATCTGCAGAGGAGCGTCCAGCAGAGACGAGCGGGGCCGCGCCGCACCACGCCACGCCGCTCCACCACGCCGCCGTCCTCGGGAGGGCGAGGAGCCAAACAAAGATGTTTACAAACGTCTTTCAAAAAGAAACACGGCTCAGTCATTTACATTCACGTCACCGTCTGAAACCTTTTACTTTAATATTCCGGTGATTTGAATGCATCACATTAAAAGCCGAGGAACAGCAGATATCCAACTCCAGCATTAATTTATAAAACCACCACCAGCCTTGTGTTTGGATACGACAGTTTGGAGTCATTTTATGGGCCGCACAGGATTTATATTTATATTTTGTTCCTATTATAAACATAAGATAAATGTATTAAGCAGGACCTGGCAGAGAAAGTAACGAGGTAAAAACCAAACATCTTTTGCTTGTTCTTCGTAAAATTTGTTGTCTTTACAACACCTTATTTTTCCACTTAAAGGGACAGTTCAAATCTTTATAAGTTGAGTTCTGTGGAGAAGCTACGAGCAATTATCTGACTTGTTGTGGAGAAACTCCTCCGACAGCCTCAGTCTGGAGAAACGGTTTAATTAAAGGAAAACATTAGTGGTTCCTTAAAAAAGGAGCCAAAACTCACAACACCAAGAACGGGTCAGAACCAAACACTGGACCGTTCTGAAGAGGCCTTCTGAGCCCTGATCTAAATCCTGCTGAACATCTGGAGCAGGAAACCTTCAGACCTGAGACAGCTGGAGCAGTTTGTCCATGAGGAGTGGACCAGAACACCTGAAGACACATGAGAACACCTGAAGACACCTAAAGACACCTAAGGACACCTAAGGATACCTGGGGACACCTGGGGACGCCTGTGGACACCTATGGACACCTGAGAACATCTGTGGACAGGTGCAGACGTCTCAGAGGGACAGAAATCACTCAAGCCAACAGGACCTACTGACTCCACAAAGACTCGACTCATTTTTAACAGATTTTTTTTAACCACAAACTTTCAGTAAATTAACATTTTTTATGTAATTTGATTTCTTGAAACAGCCTCAGGGTCTCTGGCAACAACTCGTCCAAGAGAAAGTTCTTTCTACTGCAGGTAAGATATTTATCACTCAACGGGACACACCTCAAAAAAACCTGAACTCCCCATTTAATGTAAAACGCTTTAAAGTTGTTGTTTGTGTTTCAATTAATGAGATGTAATTCAGACATAAACACAAATATCCAACCGAAGCGAAACCAGAACTGAGAAACGGTTGGAAAAGTGATTTTTTAAACTCTGTAAATAAACCCGAACCAAACCGTCTTTAATTTAATTTGACCATTCCAGAATCGGTTAAATTTGTTCCCTAAACTTTCTATTTCTTTATGACTTTTCTCTCAAATTGTGGAGATAAATAGAAACGAACAGATCTGGATGACTTTCTGTTATCGTACAGTTCATCATGCTGTGATAATTATCTTCCCTTTCCTTTATTTTATCTTATCTCATCTGTTGTGCGCCTCTCTTCAGCATATCCAAATGCAGACGACAAGCGAGAAGGCATTAGAAGAATTTGTGTCTTATTTGTCATTTAGACAAGTTTAAGTTTTATGTATAATTAATTCTGGCTGCTCTAAAGTTCAGCAAGCAGTATTTTATCTGTTATAACTCAAACCCTCTTATCTTTATGAATACAAAGCATATATAATGTGTTGCCTTCCTATTATTAATTATGGAAATAACACAACAAAAGCACATCCTAAATCCATTACTGTTGTAAGCCAGGCTTGTCTCAATAAATCAGCGTCTACAATCAAAATTGAAATAATTTTTTATGCATAATGTATGTGCTTGTTGCCACAACATCTGTTCATTATGCAGAGTAATGCATTCTTGTAGTTTTTAAAAACTTCAGCCCTATAAAATAATCATAATGACTGCTTCATTATGGAGCACGGGAAGACAGAAGTACATTTTACAATACGTCTCATGATTTACAGTTTCATCTACTTTTTATAGTCAAGTCAATCACAAGTTTGAGGGAGACTTGTGGGGGAAGACTCATTAAAGCAGATGTTTGTGAAATTACACGCGTTTGTACAAAGCACATCAGCTTTTAGTGTGAGGTGGGTGTGAAGGATGGTCAGGTCCAAACAGAGTCTCCTGTCACTCATAAACCCCCCCACGGAGGAGGCGTTGGGTGAGTTTTACCTGAGCTCCGTTTATTAAACACATCTTCATTTTTATACCCACACACTCAAATAAAAATAAGTCCAACGCTTTAATATTTCAAGAACACGTGTAGAAGCTCCACGTTTCCATTTAACCTGTACCTTTTGTCTTTCGTTCCTTTATTAATTTTAATTTTTACTGGCGTCAGAGACGACTTCTGAATCTGAACGTCGGCGTTTCGATGATAATTTTCTAAATAAAACACTCGTTTATTTGGACTTTTTCCACTCTTTGATCACAAACAGACACGGACAAATTTCCACTTATTTGTTAAAGAAAAAAACCCACAAAGGTCACTGAAATAAAGAAACTAACAAAAAATTACTAAAAATCAACAAATGAAAATCAGTCTTTGATTTAATTTGTGGTTCAACAGAATTATTTTTAAAACAAACTAATAAAACTGGTTCTGACACAAAGGATGGTTTCTTAAATTCATATTTTACTCCTCAACCTTTCGAGGCAGTCAGCTGGTTTCTGTCCCTCTGAGACTCCCGCACCTGTCCTCAGGTGTCCTCAGGTGTCCACAGGTGTCCTGGTCCACTCCTCCTGATCAAACTGCTCCAGCTGTCTCAGGTCTGAAGGCTTCCTCCTCCAGATGTTCTGCAGGATTTCGATCAGGGCTCAGAAGGCCTTCAGAACGGTCCAATGTTTGGTTCTGATCCTGTTGGACCCGTGAGCTGAGACTGAGACCGAGCTTTCTGACTCTGAGCAGAACATCTGGCTCCAGGAAGCCTTGATAGTCTTTAGATTTCTTTGGTTCTGAGTCAGACCCAGAACAGAACCGGGCCTCCTCCATGTTCCCCTGGAGGTTCAGGGTTCTGTTCTTTGGGTTCTGGCTTGGGTCTGTGGACACAGAGCTGATGGGACTTCTTCGTCTTCCATTAAGTCCACGTTGTCTCAAACCGCTGACACTGATGACCTTTGACTTTTGAGTTCACCTCTGATTTCTTTAGAAGTTGTTCTGAGTTCTGGTTACTGTTCATAGTATCCGTCTCTTCAGTTGTCCTCTTGTGGACACGTCCAGACAGGTTGTCTACAGTCTGCTGTCAATCATTGTCTTTCTGAGCTGCTGAGACAACTCTGTCCTCAGCTTCCTGTCCCCCATGGTCAGTGTGGTACACACCATGATACCAAACAGCCCTGTGACTACCTGTCCCCCTTTAAACAGGCAGCCTGACTGATTCCAGGACTGAGGACACCTGTGATGCTGATGACAGGACATGTCCCTGTGGACAGATTAGTTTTAAGCTTTTCTAGGATTCAAAGCAGCTGATCTTCATTATTTGATTTCAGTCATTTTTTTTATAATCACTTCTGTCAGTTTTTAGTTATTTCAGTGACCTGTGTGGGGTTTTTCTTTCTTTACAAAAAAAGGTCCAAACATATTTATCCACACCTGTAACTCTATCGTTTTTCTACATAAAACCATTTTAGGTAAAAACTGTCAAAGGCGGAGGGCGATATGCATTCCTTTAACGAAACCTGTGCCTTTAACTTCATTAAATCTAATTTGAGTCACTTTGAAACACCAGATAATCAGCGCAGATAAACTTTCCTGCTCTTATTTCTGTTAAGTGATGCAACATTCGTCCACAGACGACCTCAGTGTGAAATCAGACGTCAGCTGATCCGAGTTTCAGTTCAAACATTACCCGTTCTAACTACCGTTAACCAAACAAACTAATTTATTTCTTCATAGTTTATACTTTAAAACAGATTCAGGAACAGAGGCAGCTCCGTGTGCTGCTGGCTTAATGAGATAAACCATCAGAAGAGCAAATAAACTGTTTATTACAGAGTTTATCACCACGTTTTATAAGCACGCGGCAGCCATATTGAATTTTAAGATCGAAGCCAATAAGAAACCTCAAACTTTCCAACTTCAGGGAGTGTTACGGTTGATTTTTCAGACTTAGGACTCAGAAACTCTGACTTCTGAACACCAATGAAACGCTCCGACAGGCTGTCGGCTCAACGAGAAGCAGTTTTTACCGCCCAGACCAAAGGCAAACGTTAATGTTTCTGCCCGAGTCCACGTGTTTTTGTTGGTTACCAAAATTTTAATCATTTAGGGAACAAATATAACTGATTCTGTAATGGTCAAATTGAAAGACAGACAGTTTGGTTCAGTTTTATTTACATGAAACCAAGTTATAGTTAAAAGTAATCACTGGATGTAACTCCACAACTGATAAATCTATAGAGCCAATCCAATTAAGATGGCCGCCACAGCTAATGAACATTAGCCTACACAAGAATGACCATAACGCGATAAACTAATTATAAAACTTGGTGTGTTAATAGCTGAGAGTTATTCACAACACAAACTGAGCGGCAGATCATGACTTTATTTATAAATTCTGTCGTTTCTCAACATAAAACCGTCACAAAAGGCGGCGGGTGACATGCATTCCTTCACGTAATGCTGCGCTTTTAACTCCTGATGGTTTCGCCCTTCAGCAAAAAGTGAATCAAATTTAACCTGAATCTTCTAAAATGATCAGAAATGGTGATAACGGCGTTTAGGGATCAATATCTGCTTCAGGAATGCTGCCGATAACAACAACAACAAAAGTGTTGTTTGTTTTTTTTTTATGAAAACAGATAAAGGTTTGCCAACGTCTCCTCTCATCTGACACGTTAGCGCCCGTGGAACGGGGAGAACAGATCGCTTCCTGAGAGCTGCAGCTTTGAGATGCGCTGCGTCCCAACAGTTATCATCTGTGTCAAAGTACGAGTGGCGGCGCCGCAGTGATGAAGAGGAATATTTGTGCTGCGCCGGCGTGCCGCTGAGGGACTGTTATCTCGGCGGCGCATACATCAGACCGCGCCGCGCACACCTCTTCCCTTTGAATGCAACATGACAGCTTCCTTTAGTTTCCCACTTCCAATTCAGATAACACTGCAGTCCTGATCCGGCGTGAAGTGCTGAGGAGATGTCGGCTGATATGAATTGAACTGTCAATAACGCAGAACAACAACATGTAGAGTCCTAAAGAATATATAGCATCTCCTTTGATGCAGAGATTATGTTATCAGCGTTAAGAACCCTGGTTGATAATAAAGCACCGCCTCTTACATTTGATTATTTACATTTCTGTAAAAAGCAGGGAAATTGATTTGCTCTCTAAACAGCGCACACTCCTATATTTACATTTTTAAGGGCTTCATTTGATGCTCCTCTCAGCGGTGTTTTCCAACGGGTGTTACACTGAATTAAGCTTTTTTTATGGTCAAGATTAAAAGCAAATATCAGATGAGTGTGAGAAGTTTGCAGATTTTTAAACCGTGCTTCTTCGCAACAAAATGTAATCTATCCAGACGACTTTATGCATGTTTATGGATTAAAAACCTGCGTATTAATCTGATTCTTACGTGTGTTGAATGCAGATTATAACTTTAAAGCAAATCATTAATTGATGGTTTTACTGAAACATTTAAAACTTTATATTTGTTCTCAATTATTTAAATCATTTATTGAAAACTGTTTTGAATCCTGAGTCACTGACTATAAAAGTACAAGAGATGGTTTGTTTGTTTTTCCCTAAAGTTTAATCCAAATTGAAGAAGAAAACTTGATTAAAACTTTATTACAGATTAAAATTTTTATTTATTTTAGGATCAAAGTTTGAAGAAAAAGGTTGGAATGAAACTGAAGCTGACATTTAATCTAACAATCATCTTCATCTTCTTACTAATAATTGTTTTAATAGTTATAAAGGGGCAAAGTAACATTATGATGCTTTGAAGGGATATTCTGACCATTTGGAGTAGGGGTTCTCTGGGCCGGGAACAAAATGGATCAAATTTTAAAAATATTCAGGGAAACGCCACCTCCTGGACCTCTACACATGCAGCTATTTACACAGAACGCTATGAATGTGTGAAAAAACAAATAACACCAGCAGCAGCTGGCTGTAGCACTTCCTGTGCAGCCTGGGTCACTTCCTGCGGGGACGCTGTAGTATTTCTGACCGTGGACTTCAAAACAAACAGCAATGTTTGGCGTTAATACTGGAGTTTCATGTGACGGCGGCGGCGCCTTCGGTGCCGTTTGGACCAAATGAGCACAAGATGGCGAGTCCAAACAGAACCGCTTCCAAAACCAAATCATCTTCAAACGAATCCAATCCTCAGAGTAACTTTGATTGGTTTAATTATTTTGTTTTAATTTCTCCTGTCGTAAATAAACAACGTTTATCAGCCTCTTACTTCTTCTGAAATCAAACCATTTCCCTCTGGAGATTAATAAAGTATTTTTGTAATTAATTACATTTTCTGCTTTTTATTTCTCGACTGGAAAGTTATATAACTTCACTTATTTATCACTGTATGAGAATCTTAATTTATAGGAAAAAATATGTTAAAATGACTGACTAATGATATATTAGATAAAAAGACAAACACCATTTAAACTACATTTAAACTGAGCTAAACTTGGTCCAAAAGTGAAAGTTTTATAAATGTATTTAATGAGTTGTAGCACCTGAATAAATGTCTATAATTAGCCTAAATTAGCAGCAGTCAGTAAAGATGGTTTATGTTGGAGTTAAACTCAGGATCTCCTCCCTCTGAGCCGAGGAGCCACACCTGAACCACCGCTCAGAGCGGCCCATTCCTGCTCTTAACTCTCTCCAAAGTTACGCTCCGCACAACCTGATTTATCCATTTCTGCTCGGAGATTAAGGAACAATCATCAGCGAAAGGACTTGAAGAGAAACTGATGCTAGTAGGATGCTAATGTTGGAAATAAAAGCATAAAATCCACATGCAAAACGCACATGTTGAACGTGATTTTAGTTTGTAGAAATCTAAAATGAGGCCCTTTCCTGGCAGGCTGGTTGCTGAATGAAGCATCAGTTTAAGGATAAACTGGTTTAATTGAATTTAACTCCATCAGAGTCCAACAGGAGAGGTAAAACCTTGTAGTTCCCTCCACCTCGTCACAAAAGGGCCTCAGTTAGGCTTCCGGACCAATTTATCTCCAGATTTTGTCGAGTGCTACAGCACCGGAGCAGCAAACAGGTAACAGAATGTGCATCTTCCACAATGCTGGCCCATTACTGTAACCACCATAAAATAAATGACTATTTCTGCTACAAGCCTTTGTCTTCAGACAATAAATCAGAGGGTAATTCAGTGTTTGTCGTTAGACTAATCATCCTTCCTCTAACTGGGAGGACGACAGTTTGTATGTTAATAGCGGGCTTTCAGGATCATTTTTCCACTTCTTCCCCTTCGAGACAAAAAAAAAAAAAGCGCCTGAGAGGGAGATTTAATATTCTTGTCCGACTTGATGTGAAAAGGCGATCTAACACTGCAACAATGCGGCATCTTGATGCAATAATCTCAAATTAAGTCATGAATAATGCAGGGAAAAGTCATGAAGAAGAATTAATAATTCAATAGATAAATAATTTACTAAATAATCAAATAAATAAATGATGGCAGACCATAAATAAAGCATTAGATTAAATCTTTCCGCTCTGCAGCAACACAAACAAAGAGCACAACCTGAGAGGAGGATCTGGACATTGTTTGATGGAGCAGAGGGTAAATTTGTTATTTTAGGTGTTAATGGAATTTATTACAAATGTTTAACAGTCGGGAACTCATACTCGTACACATTTTCAGCCAAAGTTTCTTCTGTATTTGTTTCGGGTTCGTGTTCTGACTCCTTGAAGCCGTTAGTCAAATTCTGACCTCCTAAAAACATCTAAAATTGTTTAAATTTAAAAAAGAAAACCAAAGAAAAAAGTCAGTGTTTAATAGAAACATCGGTCTAATTTACAGAACATGGCAGGTTTATGAAAAATAAGCCCTTCTCTTTTTTGATGCGTTTATAGAAAAGGCAGTTTTGTTTTAAAACAACGATAAAAAGGTTTGATTTCTCGAGTCTGACTCGAGGCTGAAGCCAGGATCCGTCTGGGCTGCGACTCGGACACTCGGTGAACAGCGTCAGTGAGGAGGTCTGCAGAATGTCTCCAAACGCTTGCCGTAGTTTTTAAAACGCAGAGTCAGAGTCACGTCGTTTGAATTTATCAGAACAGCTGCAGAGTCTTCGAACGAGTCTCTGATTCATTTATGCTTTCTGAACATAAGTTTGTTTTTATTTTTTTGCACAGAAATCATAACTAAGAATATTTCCTGTTCTGCTGAGGTCTTTAAATCACAGTTTTCCCCAGTTTACTTCAGTATGACTGAGTATTTTATCCTGCCTCTGCTTTTTGAAACTTATTTATATGCTCATGATTTCATTCTCATATTTTAGCTTTACTTATGTCTTATTACTATCCTAGCTCGTTGCAGATGATTCATGATTTCATTTAGATTCATATTTTGATATTGTTGTGTAAAATGTTTGTGTAAAATGTTGTAAAGCACTTTGTATCGCCTTGCTGCTGAAAAGTGCTATAGAAATAAATCTGACTCGACCCCCTGGACTCATTTTGTTTAAATTTTGTCACGTGTGTAAAAATGGCACAAGATCGACGATGTGGACATTAATATTCTGACTGAAAGGAGGATTCTTTGAAGGAGTTGCATATCACCCGCCGCCCTGCTGGTTAAAGTTTTAAATAAAGATCTATATGATCTGTCAGCAGTCAGAGCTTGTGTCCCTCAGCTACCACCACCACACATTTTAGCTCAGTATCTGCAATAATGACTCAGGTATAGATGGTTTGCAGAGGCACAGCCAACGATTACTTCCTGAGTTTTGCTAAAATCAGTCCAGTGGTTCATGAGATATTTTGCTGACAGACATATTTACCCAGGGGTGAAAACTGCCATCCTAAGCAGCATGATTAACCGTTTGCCTTTGTGAAGGCGCCGGTGTTAAACAGGGTAATGGGTCCGCGGGGCGGGAATGAGCCCGGACCACGACGTGCTGCAGGCCCAGCAGTCTTCCTCATTCTGCTGCGCAGCGTCGCTCAACCCTGCTGAGAGTACGGGGTCATTACGGCGCTCGCAAACATGTGGAGACAGGGGCTCCTCATTTAGCCAAACGATCACTTAGCTCCGGAGCTGCGATGAGATGCCGAAGCCCGTGGAGAGCAGGAGGTGTTCGAGGACTTCTTCAAACATTTAATAACTCCACTAAATCTGCCAGGATGTTTCGTATTTACATTTGATTCTCTGAACCCTCCCGCTCAAAAACAATAACAGAGCGTCTGAAAATAACAATTAGCGCTTGATAACGTGACAGCATCCTCTCCGGCTCTCAGCTGGTGTCAGGGTCAGGCATTAACCAGAGATGGAGCTTTAACAAACCTGATGGTGCTGATGATACAAGGAGTTCTGCTGCCGTCAGGAAACTCACCGATGCTGTTTTTATCTAATTATCAACCTGCTTTTAACCAGCTGTTTCATTCATTATCAAGCATCCTGGAATTATTCTGATAAATTAGAGCTTTTAGAGAATTTTTACAAGATTAGGCCACGAAAAGGTGAAACGAAAAAGGCAAACAAAAGCTGCAGTCATCAGGAAAACAGAGATAAGTATTTCAACCCCAGGTTTTAATATTTCACATTATTTTTGGTACTTTTTTGCATATTAACCTGAATAACAAAGTAAGACAGACGTCTGTTCTGGGACATAATTAGACAAATGTGTTGTTTCTGCTGACAGATTGGCCGAAACGTCACACAAAGCAACTTTAAAGAAGCTGTTTGTGCGTTTATTTCATGAAACAGGTTCATAATAACTGAGGAGGGAACCTGAAACAGCAAGAAAAACACGCAGGAAAGGCTGTTTTTCTTGAAGAAGAGAGTCCAGGCAGGATGGAGAAAAGCTTCAGGAGTGAGCAAAGGTCAAAGGTCAAAGGAAAGGCTTACAGACAGTGATGAGAGCAGCCATGTTGGACAGTTTGGAGACAGAACAGGAAGTGTCAGAGCTGAAGATGTTGAGGTTCTCCTCAGGAGGGACGAGGACGGACAGGATTAAGAATGAGGTCATCAGAGGTCCAGCACAGGTTGAAGGACTGGGAGATAAAGACTGAGACGGTTTGGACATGTCCAGAGGAGGGACAGAAGGATGTTAGAGACAGAGAGGACAGATATGGATGCAGTTAGAGAGGACATGGAGGACAGAGGACACAGAAGACAGAGTTAGACGGAGGAGGACCTGAAAAGGGAACAGCTGAAAGAAAAAGAAGATTGTGTAATTTGCAAAAACACGTCTTTCTTTAAGACCAAATAAATTAGCTTTTCACAGGTCGGACTTTATAGGTGATTATTTCTTACTTTAGAAACCCTTAAAACTCGAAGAATGATCTAAATGTAAACATGAACTTATTGATATTCAAGAAGAAACATCTCTGCTTTAGTGTCACCCGTCTCCACGGAAGGCTAAAGATAATGTAACTGCCTGCATCTATGTGTCTGTTAGCAAAATATCTCATGAAATATGGATGAAATCTACTGAAACTTTCAGGAAACAGTCACTGAATGTATACACCTGCAACAGATAACTGAAGTTAGTCTAATTAAAGATGTCCGCCCCAGCTGATCGACATCGAGCTAACAGGAACCAGTTTTTAACTCCCACAGCGTCTCAGCAACTTTTAAAGATGGCAGCGATTAAAAAACAGGACCGACGGGGAATCTGCATCCGTTATTTACCGACGCCGTCTCCCAACATGGAGGCTGTGAGGCTCTGAGAATCAGAGTAAAAACAAACCAAAAAAAAAAAAAAAAACATCTATTAGTGAAGTAATTGCTGCACGATTAGCAGACGTGCTGTTTGGCATGGCTTTAGGTTTTTCTGCAGAGTTTGGAAGAAATGCACCTACTGGAGCCTCCTGATACAATAGAGCTGCCTGGGTGGCCATACATCCTGCATGTCTTACTCCCCTTTCCCCTCTTCTTCCCTCTCTTTCCACCCACCCCCATAGGTCTCTCCCTCGATCAATCCTCCCCCCTCCTCCGCCTGTCTGGACCGGGACCAGCTGGCTTCATTAGAGGCCTCCTCCGTTCCACATTGCCTGGTTTTGTCTGTTGCACATTTTTCGACTGTTTTATCTTAAGCGCTGTCCATCCCCGGACCCTCATGCATATTTTCTTGGCATTTTTGCAGCCACACAACTGGCTTCTAATGAAACAATCCATGTGTCCATTGTCCAGCTCTTCTTTTTTTTTTTTTTTTAATTATTCTTTGTGTCTGCCACCTCTCTTTTTTGGATCCTCATTGTTTGCAATCACTGGGAGTGGATTGATTTTAACGCTCTGAAAGAGCTGCTGTTGGATGTTTTCTGGGCAGCTGTTTGAAAGAACATCAAGAGTCGAACAACCTGAGCAGTTTTTACCTCAACGTCCTTCATCACTAAAGGACAGAACTCGTGTGTTAGCAGGGCCCCATAAAGTCTGTTCTTTCAATTCCATCTTATTTGTTCCTAAATTCTGTTGTTTTTCCCCATTTTTATTTTGAAATAGCTAAAGTGATTAGCTAACGTTAGATTGAGTTAGCTGCCATGATAAACTAGCTTTAGCACGAGTTAGCTGAAGTAGTAAGCTAATATTAGCTCAAGTGAGCTGAAGCAATAAGCTTGAGTTAGCTAACATGATAAGCTAAGGCTAAGTCAAGTTAGCTGACATGCTAAGCTGTTGTTAGTACATGTTAGCTGAAGTGAAAAGCAAATGTTAGCTTATCATGTTAGCTAACACACAATAAGGTTGGGTCAAGTTATCTGAAGTGACAAGTAAATGTTAGCATTTTAAGTCAGCTAACTCAGGCTAAGGTTAAGTCAAGTTGGGTGATGTGATAAGCTGTCGTTAGCTTGAGTTAGCTGAAGCGACAAGCGAATGTTTGAGTTAACTGACATTATAAACTACAGTTAGCCAACATAAGCTAAGGTTAGCTCAAGATAGCTGACATACGTTGTCGTTAGCTCTAGTTAGCTGAAGTGACAAGCGAATGTTAGCTTGAGTTAGCTTATGTAATAAGGTTAGCTCAAGATAAGTGACGCGATAAGCTGTTGTTAGCTTGAATTAGCTGAAGTGACAAATGTTAGCTTGAGTTAACTGACATTATAAACTATAGTTAGCTTAAGTGACAAGTAAATGTTAGCTTTTTAAGTCAGCTAACTGAAGCTAGGATTAGGTCAAGATAGCTGATGTGATAAGCTGTTAGATTGAGTTAATATTATACACGTTAGCTGAAGTGAAAAGTAAATGTTAGTTTGAGTTAGCTAACATGAAATGCTATGGTTAGCTCGAGTCAGCTGATGTTGTAAGTTTAGTTTATGATAGCTGACATGATAAGCTGTTAGCTCGAGTCAGCTGAAATGACATGCGAATGTTAGCATTTTAAGTCAGCTAATTCAGGCTAAAGTTGGCTCCAGTTAGCTGACATGATAAGCTAAGGTTAGCTCGCTCCTCTCTGTTTTGAGCTGACTGTTCAGTACGTGATAAAATCCACATTTTACTAATTTATGCAACATTTCACATTTTACAATAAACTCCAGTCTCCTGAAGGCCCAAAATTAGGAGATAAAAAAAAAAATCAGTTGACAGTGGCCTTCTTTGTTCGCTAACTTTTTAAAATCTGCTCTAAATCCACATAATCTTTTAAAAGTCCCCATTATAAGTGAAAAGTCAAACAGTATTTTCTGTCACTGTGTCTCTGTTTGACTGAGCTCTCTTGTTGGACGGCGTTCTTCCTCCATAGAAGCACCAGTGACTTACTCACCCTGCTTCTTTCACAGTTTGTCATTATTTGGTTTGGAGGGATAACAGGACTGGTGACTAGACCGCAGATGGTTGTGTTGATTGTTTCCTGATAGGGTAAGGTTGATACACAGATGGCACCGAGAAAACTGATGTCTTCAACGGGCAGAAAGCAGCGCAGGCGAGGAACCTCACATCATTTCAGAGGTCTCACACTGACGTAGGTTAAAGGAAGCTAAACTCAGTGTTTTTTCCTGTTTGGGTCGAGTGTTTCAGGTTCAAGTATTTGTTAAAATCTGGTTTTGT
This sequence comes from Kryptolebias marmoratus, assembly GCF_001649575.2. Taxonomy (NCBI): domain Eukaryota; kingdom Metazoa; phylum Chordata; class Actinopteri; order Cyprinodontiformes; family Rivulidae; genus Kryptolebias; species Kryptolebias marmoratus. Next base: position 2,247,691 of record NC_051445.1, read on the forward strand.
TCTCCGAACAAGTCTGGCCTTAAATTGATATGATTTTAATTATTTTTGTAAACCCGGATCATATATTCATTTCTAATCGCTCGCTTCATGTGACTTATGTGGTATTAGCTGAGAGTCATTTTCAACATAAACTCTGACTGCATAAACTCGTTTCTCCATCGTTTCTAGTTTTTAGTCTCTGGCATGAAAGGCGGCGGGTGATATGCATTCCCTCGAGGAATGTTAGGCCTTTAATTTCTTCTTAAATGGTTCCTGATACGAGCAGGTAAGATACTGACTACTTATTAGTGTTAAACCCAACCCACACTTAGAGCAAACTGCAATCTCTCTGCTGGTAAAAGACTTTTTAATAAACTTGAATTAATTCAGTTTTCATCTGAATGAACAGATCTTTGATTTAACACCTAATAAAAACAGTATTTATGAACTTGCAGAGAGAATTGTCACTTTATTTGCTGAATAATTGCAGTTTTCTCCGTTTGAAATTCGCTCTGAGCGTTTCACTGTTTGAACAATCAAACTAGAGGAATGTCTGTTTGCAATCTATGTGAGATAAACAAAGTAAACAGGTTGTTTACATCAGTCGGACTCGTTTGTTTATCTCGGTGAAGCAAAGTAATTAATGCACCCTGATTTTTATTCAGTCATCTCCATTAGATTACTTGTTTCATCTTCTGAAACATCAGCAGGTCTCCACGGAGGAGGTGGAGCGACTGGTATCGCCCGCCCCGCAAACGGCGGGCGATACTGTAACCATGAGTTTTAATGCAACCTTCAGAAAGTAATCACCTCTAATCCACGAAAATGTCTCTAATTCAGTCTGTTTCACAGACTCTGAGCTCAGACTTACATCAGAACTCTTAGCTGGGAAGTCGGACGTCATTCCCCGCTTCATCGCGTTCCAGTCGGAAACAAGATGGACGCCCACAGCAAAGCCTTTATTTTTCTCGCAGTTTCTGAAAATGAAACCTGACTAAATAGATTCACGTTCCACTCGGGGAAAATGTTTTAATGCTTGCTATAAACACGTTAAAAAGTACAAGTTGTACGAGCGATCAAATGTGAAAAACTACTTAAAGAACAAATAATAACAGTAAAAGTAACCTACTAAAGTTGCGAGGTACTACTGGAACGCATCATTAATTCATGGCGGTCGCTGAGCATCATCCCAATTACACACTACGAGGGCTAGGAGATTACCTGCCGTTTGTCTGTTAGCAAAATATCTCATGAACCACTGAGCAGATGGTAATGAAACTCCAGTGGACGTACTGCTACAGTTGATTAAAAATGACTATAATTCAGTAAATTTTACAGATATTGAGCTGAAATTCAGCGTGGTAGTAGCTGAGAGTCATCCCAACAAGTTTCTGTGAGATCTAAGCTTAAAAAACTTTATTATTAGCTTTTAGCTTCAACCCAGTTTGTCTGAAACCTTTGGAATGTAATCAGTAGCTGATTACCTTTTGGAGTTTATCCAATTCAAGATGGCCGCCACAGCTAATCGACCATAAAAACAAAGGAGGGCTATCACTCAGTGAACTGTGCACACACTGAGGTGTAAGTTAGTGTGGTAGTAGCTGAGAGTCGTTCCAACTCTGAGCGTCAGCAGCCTGAACGCGATCAGCGAGACGTTATTTCCAGGATGTCGTCACGTCTCAATTCTACCACCTCCCTGTGTCGGGTTTGGACTCGTGAAGGTTTCCCCGTGTTTGAGGCCTGACAGCAACAACACAAAAACTAATTTAACTGTGTTAAATGACGTTACACACATTTATTTCTAATTTCTATCAGGACTGAATAAACTGGCTTAAAGCTGCAGAAACTTAGAGGCGCTCGTTCACAGTTTGATGAGATCTGATAAAAAAAAGAAAAGAGAGAAAAGGTCCCCGGACCACGGAGCTAAAAAGCCAAGAACAAAAGCTTTAATCTGGACTCGGCAGCGGACAGAACCGGCTGCCTGGGAAATAATCCTGAAGCTGTTTCTGCTCCAACCGGGTCTCCAAGTTCCCGTTTGCAGCTCGACCTCTTTCTGTCTTTCTGCTTCCGATCGAAGTGCTGTACAATAAAACCGTAAAACAAATAAATCAAAAGACGCAAAAAGCCAAAAATAAAATCATCAAAAACAAGAAGACGTGATGAAACAGAAGGTAGAACAGCATCTCCCGTCAGTGCTTCTTTTCAAAGCTGCTTATTTAAATATCTCAGTTAAAACTGAAAATTAAAATAAGTTTTGTCCATTAAACATTTCTGACTGGACTCAATTATGGTCAGAGCAGCTTCCTCCATCTTATCTGCCTGCTAATGAAAACATTTAATATAAAAAAGGTTCAGTTAATGACTTTACCTTCTATAAAGAAAAAATAATAATAATTAAGACTATTTTTACTCATTCTGTAATGTACAGTAAAAGTTTATTCCAACACATTCTCCTGTCAAATGACTGACATTTGCCACCTGAAAAACTTTAATTGTTACTAAAACCATCTCCTTTTCTTTTCCTTTTGATAAAAGTTTCTGATATTCGGCAGCGTTGCCGGAGAGATTAGACTTAGAAAATTAAAGCAGCAGCCATCAAACCATGCAGCCAAGCATTAAAACAAAAGATGACATTTTCTCTAAAGCATTTATGATTTGAGGAAAAACGTTTGAAATTATCTTCCACCAAACAAGCCATTATCGCAAGAAAAAAAAAGTTACAAAAGAAATAAATAGCTTTTCAAATTTCATTAAAGAGGAGAATAAACATTCATTTGCAAAACCGACCATAAACAATAAAAAATAAGACAATGCAAAAAAAAGAAAAAAAAGAAAGTGAAGGTGATAGTTGTCAAGAGAGAAAAAGATGCAGTGACAACAACGAGGGAAGTGGTGTTTTTGTGTGTGGAGCCAATAAAAAATAAAAAATAAAACAGCCTCTCCAGGGAACAATGGAGTCAGAGGGCTTTGTTTACCCGGAGAGGCTGCGGCGCCAAGGTCAGGACTGGGCGTGTCCTCCGGCTCACCTGGGAGGTGACGTTAGTCGTCGTCCCCCTCCCCCCGACCCGACCCGTCACAGGAAGTCAAACCGCGAGACACCGACGACGATACGGTCCAAACGGTCCATCAGATGCAGAGTTCCCAGCTGCTCGGGGGAGATTTCACCTGAGAAAACGTTTCTTATCAGCCCGAAGCACAAAGTGAATCACAGCTGAGATTTCAGCCTTTTTTCCTCTCAATTCAATTTGTGGAAGCAGCTAAAAGTTGGACGGACCGAACGGAGACTCTGATTCATCTGAGAGGACGAACATGAAGCTGGTGGACGATTTCCTCAGATTAAAGAGGACAAAATAAATCAACCGAAACAAAAAAAAGAAAAAAAACATTGAGCAAAAATCTAAATCACAGATTTAACAGGTTTGTATCTTCTGCAAAGTAAAAAGAAAAAAGCTTTTGTAAACAAAAACTCATGAAAGGGCAACTAAAACAGGAGAAACTGTTAACTTAAAACAAGAAGAAGAGCAGCTAAAATCAGCAAAACAGCAGCTGAAAGCAAAAACTTCTAAAAGGAAACCAACAGAGAACTGAAATGAACAAAAACGTAGCAAAAAACCTGTGATAGCAAACCACAGCTAAAAGCTCAAATTAGCAAAATCATAACTGAAACCAAAAATGACCACAACTGTAGCTTAAACCTACATGTAGCTAAGAGCTAAAGTTAGCAAAACAGTCGCTAAAAAGCAAAAATTTCCAAAACAGCAGCTAAGAGCTGTAATTAGCAAAACTGCAGCTATAATTAAAATGATCGAAACTGTAGTTAAAGGCTAAAATCAACAAAACATTAGCTAAAACTAAACAGATTCAAACAGTACCAAAGAACTAAAATAAACAATGGTTTAAAAGCTGAAATTAGCAGGAAAGTAGCTAAAAGGAGCATAAAACCACAAAAACAGAGCGAGGTGAAGAAGGAACTGAAGAGTTTTTAAATGGAGACATTTTCTGCAAAGACGGGTAAATAAACAGAAAAATATAAAAGTCAGAATAACTAAAAGTCGTACTAAAATACTCCCAGTCGAGTCAAATCAGCACAAAGTACTGAGAAGTAGTTTGAGAAGGAAAACAATAGTGCTGAATGCTGAGTCAGCGTTCACAGAATGAAGAAAGTCCTAAAACTCAGAAAGAACAAAGTAAATCTTTGCATCGACCGCCTCCAGCATGGCGAACATGCCGCGTCAGAACCTCGGATTAATCACCTCTCCGGACCAACCCGAGCTTGTTGGAGTCTTATGTTCCGTGACGTTTTCCTGCGGAGCGTCAGCGTCTTCGCTCGCCGTCCCAGGGGGGCGGGCTCTCGTCAACGGCATCACTCCTGCCACTAGGAGGGAAATCGCCTCAATTGTTTCGTGCAGAGCCTGGACCCCCCCCCGGGTCCGCCCCAAGGAAGAGAAGGAGGAGGAGGACATATTTCTGCACATCATTCGTTGTTTTAATGTTAATCCTATAAATTATTGATTTATTCTGACCTTTCCTGTCCATCCAACTCCAAATATTCAAACAACGGTCCCGTTTACACAGATCTGACAGAATATGCATAAAATATGTCTGTCAGGTACAGATTCTCCACAGTGCAGGCGTACTGAAGCAGATGCTGCTTGTAGAGCAAGCACAACTTTGACCTGCTTGCATAATAAACTGTTATATTTTAGGAGCTAAAACTGATTCGAGCAGATCTGAGTTTTAAATCTGTCTTGAGAGATGAATTTATTCAGGGAAACAAACCAAATCCTCCAGGTTTGACCACAAATAATGGGCAAGGATTTTAAAATTTAAAATAAAATGGGGGAATAATAAATGCAACCATTTAGACTGTTTTAATTTAACTTAATTTAATGTACGAACTCATGGTAGAAACACACCAAGTTTATTTTTAAAGCCTTTTTTCAGTTTGGCTGATTTTTATGGACAGAACATGTACCCAAAAGACAACTTAGTCAGCATTTGTTTCTACCGTTGTAGTTTATTTTGAAAGGATAATAAAGTGAAAACTATGGTTGCAGGTGAGCTCAGCTTTACAGTATTAGAAGCTACACGTTTCTGTACCAAAGCCCTTGTTTCATTAAAGGATTTTTCAGCTGAAGGACTTAAGGCCTCGGCTTCNCCACCCCTCAGCATTGATCCATTTGACCGGTGGGAATGAAGGAACACAAACATCCCCAGCTAGCAGAGTTAGCAGCAGCACATGTCTCTGCACCTGAAGCCTTTGTTTCAACAGCTAATTTGAAACCGTTGTTTCAACTTTGACAGGTTTTTCTACTCAGCATCACAGCACATGAATCATAAATCATCCATATCATGCACCTTAATTAGGCATAAAATAAAGATCAGAATTAAAGAATTGCAACATATCAAATTCTGAAGAATAATTCTGAACCAACGACTAATTTGAAGAGTGGTTCTGCTTAAAATGGCCATCCCTACTAACCACATCAATGATAACGATGATAAAAAATGGTCCAAATATGATTATCTTCTGTTCAAACTCGAGCAGAATAAAACATCAGCACTGGAAGCACGAACTGACCTGGAGCTGATTGGGACAAACGTTATCAGATTTAGAAAAAAAAACAATAAGAATGACATCATTATTGTTGTGGTTGTTAGCATGCGCTCAACACAGAACAGTGATGTCATCACTTCACAAACATCTCAGTTTGGAGTCTTCTTCACCTCCTGAAAACACCACTGATGGTTAACAGGCAGGAAAACAGAGCGTGTTCGGGGTTTAAATCGATCCCATTCAACCTCCTGATATCTGACTCGAATGCTCTGAACACAAACTGTTCAAGCTGACAAGCGCTGCGGTGTCGCTTCAGACGACACGGCGTTTATCTTGACAGTATGTTGAGGCATAAATAACGTGAACCACCTCCAGCAAAAATAATAAGCATTGTAAGACGGCGCACCAAAGCAGGTGCGAAGACGCCCACTTTCCTCCACCCCCATCTCTGAAGAGCCCCCATATCACACACAGATGTTTCCCATCAAAGGCACCCACAAACCTCTCCACCCCGAGTGTGTAAACCAAGCTAAGGACCCATTCAAACGGGGAGACTCTGCAAACAGCACCTCGCCGTTGAGACGCGTCTTACAATGTCTGCTTTCTGCCGCGAGGGTCGTATAACTTTAGCGCCGCGAGCAGAAACACGTAGGTAGGCAGGTAGGACGTCTGCGGTAGGCGTTTGGAAATTGACGAGAAAAAAAAGGGATAATACCAGAGCGGCATTTGGATGTGGCAGGGAAAAAAAGCAAATGATTGAATAACAGTAATTAAAGCAGTTATTCGTTCGGCGAGCACCTGCATGAGGGATGATATTGCTCCTTAATTCAGCTCAGTTTAACTTCCCTCAGCCGGTGGTTCCAGCATCGCCTCATTAATCGCTGATTGGCATCGAGCTCTTCACAGGAACAAACTGTTTACTCTGTCTTGTCTGCTTTCTGTGGGCTGCATGTGGTGACGGCCTCGCTTAAATGCAGCATTAAGGCCTATTGTACCGAACGAGGCCAGCTCGGCGCTTTTCACGCTCCTTTGTGGACAATTTATTCATATGTACGTACACTGCAGAGTTGGATGCACATATTTAAAGAAGCAGAAAGCTCCAGTACGTCCAGATAGATGTCAGACTCTGTTACGCCTATTAAAACAGAAACAGTCTTTTGTTCTTGTTTGGCGGTACGAGCTCATAGAGCGTGCAGACCCGGAGCTCGGATCAGTAAACCATAATCATCGGGCTGCTCCACGGAACAGGTTTGGTCTTCAAGCAGGTATTTTTATTTGAGAAAACATTTAGATTTAAAGCAACTAGTTACTCTTAAACTAGAGGGATGAATAATTAATATTTTACCTGTTAAAGATAGGTCTTTGAACAAACTCAAACAGGGAACGTCAGCTGACTAGGGGTGGGAATCTTTAGGCACCTCGTGGTTTAATAACAGTTCAGTTCTGTGACAGATATAAAACGATTATCTGCATTTTGATTATCTTGAATTGAATAAACTTAAATTAATATGGCTTATTGTACACAAATAAACACTGATTTATAATTATTCATGCCTAATAAAGAATCTACAAGAACATGTGTCAGAAAGAACAGGCTGCTGACCAACAATTAGCACAGATGCTAACTTAACATTGAAAACGCCATAGAAAGGCTAACGCGATTAGCATCATGTTTGGAAGTTTATACACAAATTAAACGTTTCAAAGTCGATACTAAAGACAGAAATGTTATCATAACTTTAACAATTACTTACAGACAGATCTTTAAGGTTTATTAAAGCAAAGATTTGGATGTGAAAACACCATCTTTCTGCTACAGGAAGTTCAGATCAGCTAAATTCAGGATCTTCCATTCTGCCAAGAGATGCGTCTTAAAGTAGATTTGACCTTTTTCTACAAATATTATTTGACACCAAGAACTAAAACAGGGTTTCCCACTAAAATAACCAGCCTGTTGAGAAGTGGATCGCCAGCCAATACCTTTCTTCCCATCGTCTTTACAGCGACAAGACTTCGGGTCAAATATCTCCAGATGTTTCTCAAATTTGTCCATTTTTATACTTTTGATACAAAACAAGAGAAAAACTGTCAAAAACCAAAATAAAAGCACTAAAGCGGAGTTTGGACAGAAGCCCAGATGAACTAAGAGGAACATTTTAACATGAAGTATTTTTTTCAGGAGCTGTGATGCTTGAAAAAAGAAAAGTGTGGAGAAACGTCAGTGGCCATTTTTGTTGAGGTCATAACTGGAATAAATGGAGGCGTCATTTCCTGACTAGTGTTGACAAGTTAACGGCTAGTCAGTGTCAGCTGATTGCTGTGTCTTAAAAGTTTTATGAATATTTCTGTAATCTCTGTTTGATAAACCTCTACACCCGAGTCAGTGTGACATACGTGGTTATTTACACTGAATTTGTGGTTATTTTCCAAATTAGTGGCGGCATGACAAACTGACGGCGATCGGGTTGTAAAAGTTTATAAAATAAAGTTTGTAAAAACAGTTAGTAAAGTTTAGAAAAGTTTAAAACGGCTCTGGCTTCTCAACTGGGCCTCCAAACTGAGGTCCTTTAAAGAAGCATCTACAACAGGTAAGATAGTTGTTAAAAGCCTTTTCAGAGAACCCTCCAAGAAAAGATCTGAACTACTCCTTTAATAACCTTGTCTGATTGTTAATAAAGCTGTGACATCAGGCTTTGGTTTATGTTCTGCTGATTTTGGATTGTTAGGTTGATAGTTTGGCCACATGACGTTCATTTTGACCACGATCTTCACACACTTGTGTCAGATTTTACACAACGAAACATCGTCCAATATATGCAGTATAAAAGCAAAGTGTTACTTCCGTGCGTATAAACCAAAGCAAACGGCTTTCTTCGGGCGCTGCACACCTGTCACTCAACACAAAGTGGGGTTAAATCCCAATTTGTTTCAAGTCTAAAGAGACAGAAACATCCTGATGTACGCACGGCAACAGAGGGAGGAGACGAGCTATACGTTCTGATATATCAAAATACAATTAAGTGAACTGATAATTACAGTGAAAAGAAAACCTGTAATTATCTCATGGTGGCTCAGAACTTCAGCTGATGGGATGTAATAGATGGTTATGGAGGATAATGCAGTTACGGAGTTTATCTGTCAAGAGACTTTGATAAACTCACAAACGCAACTCATAAATAGTGAATCGGTAGCTTTACGTCACTCACTTCGCTTGTCTTATTTCTCTCAAACCAAAATCTACAGGATTATTTTTACAAACTGTCTCGCTGGAGCATGACGGCTCAGTAAAGTTAGCACTTCCTGTCTTTTAAATGCAAATAAAATCTGTTTACTCAGAGGAACTTCACAATATCTCAATCATCTATTGAAGATCCGGCAGCTGAGTTTGCATTTTTCTTTCACATGTTTAAGTTAAATAGAATGAAAATCCTTAAAAAACAGAGAGAGCAAAAAATAAACTGATTTCTGGTTTTTACCTTCTGGTAAAAAAAAACATTTAAAACTAAAATAAAAAGTTTTTGAAACAAGAAAGTTAAAATATTGTTTACTTTTAGAAAAAGCAGCTTCTTCTCCTATTTCACATATAATAAATGTAAAGCCTGTAGTTTATTTTATATCATTTAATCTGTTTTTTAATGAGATTAGAGTATAAAATGTGTTCTGGACCTTCACTTGAAGAAAACTTTCTTTATGCGGACTTTGCTAAATTTGAATTAAAGACCACTGGAAAGAAATCAATTTTAAAAAGTCTGTTTTTATATGAAACTGGATTAAATCTTGTTTTAAATGTGACTTTCTGTGAAAACACTGAGCCTCTCCTGTTTGTTACAGAAAAATAACATGTGAAACGCATGTTTCTCTGTGGAACTAGAACAAAAACACATGAACTCAACATGTGAAAACATGTTAAAATAAAGGCCTAGAATCCGTTAAAGGAATGCATATCACCCGCCACCTTTCACCTTTTAGAATAAGGTCAAACAACGTCACGCACGATCCTGCGCTATAAAGCCAGACGTGTCACTCCGAGTGCGTGTTGCTGAAGACTCTCAGCTACTACCACACCAAATTACAGCTCAGTATCTGAAACTGTGTTGGGTAATGTGGCTTAGCTGTGGCGGCCATCTTCACGTAAACTGTCTCCAAAAAGGTAGACTGTTCAAGGCACTGCTTTAATTTTTTGTACAGATATTTATGAACCATCCTGCGAGGGGTGAACCAAACGGAGGATCGTGTGGTTGGGAGGTTTGTGTAACGCAGCTTCTGGTGATTAACGAGACAATCTGTCAGTTTAAAAATCCGAACGGCGTTCAGTAAAAGTTGCCTCGGTGCTGCTTCCGCCGCTCTCTGACTCACCTCGCCGGAAGCTGCCGAGCTTCAAGAGGCAGGACACGTCACGGACAAACAACCCTCGCCGCCTTCCAACAGCCAGAGCTGCACACATCCTGTGCCGGCGTGACAGACACGGTGCAAATCGGAGGCAAACGGAGAAAATTAGAGACGAAGTGAATGAGCAGCTGTGGCAGAATTTTCCAATATTTACTCTCCTCGTCTGAATGCAGTTGCTCGGGCCTTTGAGGAGCAATCAAACATCCGGAGATGGTCGCGAGATTCTCCCTTTAAGCCACGAGGTTTTATTTGAGAAAGAATACCTTCTGTTAGCAGGATTTGCAGCCATTTCATTCGAATCCATCTGTTTTTAAGGTGAAAAACAGAGAAGAGGGGGAGTGATGGAAAAACAAACACAAAGAGGGGGGGGGAGCATTGAACTGAGCGTGTTTGTGCATCATATTGTGCTTCATGTAATGTAGGTCAGTGTTCTGCACGGCACCAGATAAGACGCGGGGAACAAGTGTTGTGTGTACTTACAAGCAAATATCTGTCAAAATAGCAATTGACAGATCTACGAGAGCTCTCCCTCTCTTCTTTCTTCCCTTTTTTTTTTTTTGCCTTGTTTTTTTTGGCTGGGGAAGTGTTTCCTTCGTCATTAGCATTTTGGAGAAAAGGGCCAGAGATTTGGGCCTATCTGCCTCCACTCGCTGCTGCAAAGCCAGCCTGGCCCAGGTTGTTATCTGTGCACTACAGAGGTGCAGCTGTTTAGCAAATGGATTTGCAGATTTTTAAAGGGAGATGAGGAGTAAAAAAGAAAAAAATACATAAAATAAAATTAAAAAAAAGAGGGGGAAGAATCAGGTATTCACAGCAACGCTCCCCAAAGTGGCGTTTTGTGCACGTGTGCATTTCTGGGTGCGGACATGCATCCTTATAAATCTGTCCTGTTTTCTCAGGCCCACATTATTTTTGGAAATGGCACCAAAACACAAAAAGCATGAAAAATGCTTATTCTCTCTTTCTGTGCATTCCTTTATTCACTTTCCAGACTCCTGAGGGGCCCTTCCTAGCTGGACCCGGGGAGGCTGGAAGTGGAAGGAGGAACAAATGAGGGGTGGGGGGCGCTTTAGGTGGGGAGGGAAGCTGCGGCGCTCACCACAGCCACTGGCAAGTCTGACTCCCTTTGTCCCAGAAAACCCGATTCTCACATCCCCACGTGGAGGAATTCTGGCTCGGGTCTTCGGCCCCACATGTGAGGCGGAGAGGGGCCCGAAGCCACTGAAGACTGAGGGTGGCTCACGAAGGGTGGGGGGGGGGGGTTCAGTCACCTTTCAGAGACTCGTTTTGCAAAACAAACTTTTTTCCTGCTGCGTTTACGCCTCTCATCCACGTCCAAGGTGTTAAACGATAAAGCACTTCGCCCTCCTGTGTCTGTTAGCAAAATATCTCACGAAGCAGAGAATGAATTTTATACAACGATGACATACACACAGGTGGAGCAGCTCTTAAACGACCCGGGGGGGGGGCAGTTAGGGATGAGGTGCCCTGCTCAAGGAAGCCGGGAATCAAACCCCCGCCGTGCTGACAGACAGCTGCCCTACCGCTATGCCACAGCCGCCCTGAACACGGGGGTTTGCTGTGGTAGTAGCTGAGACTGATCACCAACACAAGGTGGCAGGTGATGAGGAACGCTAGGCCTTTAACCATAATGAAATTAATCCCACACACACACACACACACACCTCGTGCTGCAGCTGCACCTTCAACCAGGAGGTGTCGTACGACGGACCGGAGGAGGCACAGATCCTCCCACAGGCAGGAGGGAGGCAAACCAGACGCTCGCAGATTTAATAAAACTTCTAGCAGCTCTGCGCAGAGTGAGGCATTTTCTGTTTTACAGAATAAACATCACAGTTTAGCAGTTAGAGCGACAGCTAAGTTACTCTGAAAACCTAAAAAACAAACATGTTTTACATATTATCTGATCTGCTCCCTGAACCCAGTCTGGTTCAGCTTCAAGTCCAAATCAGAAGCAAATGTTAAATTCTGCCTGTTTAGGAGCATGTTTATAAAGACGTGTCTAATCTTTATTGAGCATAAAATGCGATGCACATTTTTCAGTTTATTAATGCATATTTTACTGAGCAATGAACATTATAGCATCTGCCACAGTGAATCAATCCATGCATGTAAGTTATTCAAACCCTCCCACTCACTCATTCTGCTTAACGTGATCAGTTTGGCCAACTCCCGGTTTATGTTTGCATTTTGTTTGCCGAAGTTGCAGCAACTCGGAAATTATTTCATTTGATTGCAGTTAACTCCACCCATCAGGTACGTAAAGCTAATTAAAGCAGGTTTTCTGTGTTCCGCTGCAGAGAAACGGCGATGTGCATTCGTTTTTTACACTGAATTCAGAAACTTCAATCTGTAATTTAGTCTCTCAGCGGGGTAAATAAACATTTTCTACCTTTTCTCCTGAAACACCGGACCCCTCTGCTTTCCAGCTCCCCTCGACAGATGTGCATTTACACACTTCCAGCTTCCCGTCATTATGGCCCTCCTGATCCACTGAACAAACCTGAAATATAATCACTGCATGTACATTTACGACCAATAACCTGTTGGAGACAACCTAATTCAAGATGGCCGCCACAGCCAACTGACCTTAAAACACAAAAATGGGTATAAGTCCATTTTACAGACATTACATAAAGTCTGTTTTGGTTCTAGCTAAGACTGATCCCCAACCTGCATTCTGAGGGCTCTCTTTTTTTACTTGATTCTTTTTTTGCTATTTGTCTGTTAGCAAAATATCTCTTCAACCACTGGTTGTACACCAAACTCAACTACTGATTAATTTATTTACAGATATAAACTGTTCCTCCATCCACTTTCTTTACCCGCTGCTCCTCTCCGGGTCGCGGGGAGCTGCTGCTTCTCCAGCCATCACTGTGCGAGAGGCGGGGGACACCCTGGACAGGTCGCACGTCCATCACAGGGACACATAGAGACAAACAACCATACAATCACTCACACCTAGAGACAGTTTTTGGTCTGTCGGAGTAAACCCACGTAAGCGCAGGGAGAACACGTAAACTCCACCCAGAAAGACCCCAGGTCAGAAATCAATCCTGTGACCTTCTTGCTGGGAGGCAACAGCTCCAACCACTGCGCCGCTGTTCCACATAAATTATTCCTTCTGCACAGAATATTCTTCTCTTTTTCTCTGCTGTTCTGCTCTTTGTAAAGTAACGTTGGGAGCCTGACAAGCTGACGTTAATTAATGAGCCTGCAACAGCTAATGTTTCAGCTGCTGACATGCTAACTCTTGTAGCTTGTTGCGAACGTCTGTTACTTGGATAAGGAGAGGTTGTGTTGCTTCTGTGGTAGATAAGTCGTGACTGACTGTTCGTAGATTAAAATGGCGAAACCAGCCAACGTTTGTCTTTTTAACAAGAGTAAAAGTCCCCCCCCCTCTTTGGCTACCGTACACAGCTGAATGGCGGCTCGGAGCATGACGGTAATAATTGGTGATTTATAAAGTTTACAGTGAAACCGGTTCACAGCCGAGAGTTGTTTACATCCCATGCACTCTGAGCGTGACATTTTGTAATAACGTATGAGATTATATTATTAATGCTGTTTTCAAAGATTGACCAAAACAGCTGCCACTCCGTTATTTCTCAACAGATGATCTTGGTCTGAAACACTGACCTGAAAGGCGGCGGGCGATATGCATTCCCTTGGGAAATGCTGGGACTTTAATGTGTTTTTCTGTTTCCTCCCTGAAGTGTTTATCTGCAGAAACTCCTTCGACCTTTGATGCTCTGAAAAGTCAAAGTGATTATTTAACTCCTGGGTGCCTCTCAACAATTACCAGTTCACTGATCATTCCCAGGCTGATTAATGACAGAAGACGAAGGCGTAGAACGCAAGAAAATTCACTCGGGTTAAGTTCCACGATCAGTTTCAGGAGGTCAAACTCTTCTTTTTCCAGCAAGAAATGAGAGACTGTGAAAGTTTAAGTCAACAGATGCATCACTGCGTTTGCTATCAGTGTAATTGAATGGGCTATTGTGTTGATGAATGCTTAAATGCCTTAAACTGCAGCTTAGGGGACAGTAGGTGTTCTTTGTAATGACTAAACTCGCTTCCAAAATTAACAAAGAAATCTATTGAAAAAGAGAAGAAGAGGTGTGCAGGTGTCTTTTAATTTTATTCATCTCCTCCTTTGCTGAGCCATTAGTGGGTTTTTGTCTGAGCCCAGACATTGTGTGGGCGGTCGAGCTAACAATTAAACTATTGTTAGGACAATTGAGAACTGATAAAACTGTGTTTAGATGGTGTAATATTCAAATGCTGCTGTACTATAATTACTATTAAACCATTTAACCTTTTAAATATTTTCAGCTGGCGTTCAGTTGTGAGCTGGAATCGAAATTTGGGAAATATAAATTGTCAAAAAACTGAAAAACTGAAAAATTGGTTGTTTTCATCATGACGACAATGGAGTGTTAGCAAAATACCTCATGAACCAGACGGCAAACTTTCAGAAAGTAATCATCAGATGAACATTTAAAGCTCATTAGCATTAGGAGTTTACCCAATTCGCAATGGCTGCCGAAGCTAATCAACTTCAGCCAACTACAGTTCAGTCAGTTTCACAGAAACCTGTTGTGGTAGTAGCTGAGAGTCATCTTCAACACGTCCTGCAAGCGTGATGTTGCATCAGGTTGTGATTTACGCTAATTTCTAGGCTTTGACTAAAACTCTGAACGCTAGGCCTTTCGTTTTTATTTGTTTTCATGACGATGGCTCTTAAGGAAATTTGTCTTCCACCTTTGGGGAAAGTGGGGAAGAAAAATAAAATTAAAAAAAAGTTAATTTGACTTTCCGGTGTGGGCAGCAGGAGATCAGGTGAAGCGAATGTTGTCAGTGAGGGTGACGAATGGGCGCAGCGAGGGGAAAAGAGAAAAAAAAGAAGAAGCAGCAGCTTTTTTTGGCCTTCGTTGGTGGGTCGAACAGATGCTGCCTGTCCGCGTGTTTTCCCTCCCCTCTGCCAGAAATATCAGGCTGGGAATTAGGAGAGGCAATGTATAATTTAACTGAACAAGTGACAGTTCATCTGCTGCAGCAGCAAGGAGACAATACGAGAGCATGTTGGTGTCGGAGGCCGGGCTCGCCTGGAGCCATCGCCTCTTCCTCAAAGTGGGACGGATGGATGGATGAAGAGAGAAAACACTAACCTCTACTTTACTGTAAATCACTGGGAAAAAATAACCTTGACTTTTCACTGAAACAACAGGAAACTAGAGAAGCTACAAGAGTCACAAACTGCTAGCTAACAGTAGCTAAAAACACTAGCAACAAAAAGTAGCAAAACACTAGGTAAAAGCAGCAGAAAGCTACCTAAAAGCTAGGTAAATGTAGCAAAATGTTGGCTAAAAGTAACAGAAAATGGCAAAACACCAGCTTAAAAATAGCAAAAAGCTAACTAAATCCTAAGTTAGCAAATTGCTAGCTGAATGCTATAAAATGCTAGCTAAAAGTCACAAAATGCAAAGCTAACAGTAGCAAAAAATGCTAGCAACAAAAAGTAGCAAAATACTAGCTAAAAACAGCAATAAGGTAGCTAAATGGTAAGTAGTAAAATGTTGGTTCAAGTAACAAAATGCTGGCTGAATGTAGCAAAAGGCTAGCAACAAAAAGTAGCAAAACACTAGCTAAAATTAATAAAAAAGTTAGGTAAATGCTAGATAAAGTATCAAAAGGTTAGCTAAAAGTTGAAAAAAGTTAACTAAACGTAGCAAAAGATGCTAAGTAATAGTAGCAAAATACCAGCTTGAAATGGCTAAAAGCTAGTTAAAAGTAGCTAAATGCAGCACAATGCTAGTTTAAAATCAAAAAAGGCTGGCGAAGTTTAGGAGAACGTTAACTTTTACTGAAATTATTTAGTAAACTTAGCATTACCAGAATTAGCATTAAAAGTAGGTGAATTAGCATTAGCTGCAGTAGTTTTAGCAAAAGCATGAAGTAGATTTTAAAATAATGTTTTATAAGGATTTTGAAGTAAATATTGTTAAATACTCTAAAAAGTATAAATGTTGGAAAAACTAAGGAAATAGCACCCATGTCTTAAATGAGCTGAATGTTTTGATGTATGAACGAGTGAAACAGCCAAAAGTAACCAGAAGCAGCTAAAAGCCAAAAACAGTGCAGTAAAATAAAGAATACAGGGAAACAGAATGCTGAATCACAATAAATACCTCAGAGCTCCTCTAATAAACACTTAAGATTTGTTTTTTTCCGTTTCTGCTGAGTATCCGACTCCCTCTGGCTCTTAATGAGCCTCTTGTCGGAGGGGTAGCCGGGGCCACCGCCCGCCGGGGCCACCGCTCGGCGTTCGCTGTAATCACGGCGAGGCTCGACGTGGCGGCAGCCTGGATTAGCTACTTCACGGCGTGTGGAGTGTTTAACACGACGCCGCGCTCCTTCCTGTCTTCACTAGACAAACACTAGCCCTCATTAATTCCATTTGCTTCATCACAATCACCTCCTCCTCCTCCTCGGCTCCTCTTTCTACTCCTGCCTCCAAAAACCTTCAGGTTTTTTTTTATTCGAGCGTCGGTGCAAATTATTGCAGCCCGCTGTTAGGAATTACAAGGTAAGGAAGCTAAATGAAGATGAAGAATTGGAAAATGTTTCCAGTTGGAAGAATGTTGATTACCAGGGCCGGGGTCCTGGAGGATTCCCCACTATTTATCCTCATATTTTGGGCTGCCTCTCCCTTCCCACTCGGCCCCCCCATGCCTCTCCTGGGGCCTCGGAGAAGCAGCTTGCACTCAGCGCTGCCAAAAGAATTTATTAGAGCAAATGGTATTGTAAGCCCTATGGAAGGCATACCTTATGTGAAGATTTAAAAGATATTAGGAGAATGGCACAGGCGGGAACCCAGGTGTGCCTGGTAATAACCATTGTTTTGAGTGTGAGCGTGCACGTGAGCGCGCGCGCGTGTTTACATGTGGCTCAGGCTCTGTGTTTATAGAGCTTCTGCCTGCAAAGACGAGAGGAGGAGCATCTCGCAGCAGAAGCAGCAGAGCAGACTGCTCCGGGTGTGGACGTACAGCACGACTTCTCCAGGGTAAACTCTCCGAGCGGGAACAAAAAAAAGAGAAGAGAAGAAGAGAAGAAAGGTTCTTCTTCTACACGGAAAACCAGAACAAAGTCAGAATCTTTCCTCACAGCGGCGCGGTCAATAATTCAAAGCATCTTCAGTCTCAGGAGACTAAGAATTTCTCAGAATACCATTTCTTCAAAGTCGTGAGAAAAGAGAGAAGTGACCGCAGCACTGACAGCCACAGATTAACCCATTCTTCTTTTCTTTTACATCATATTTATTAAATTAAAGACGTTGTTTAAACTTCACAGCAGAGGTGGGTTTTAATATTCCAAAACTTCCTTTTCCAGATTTCACACTTGTTTTTAGACATCCAGTTTTAACCGTTCCGACCTCAGAGCTGTGCAGGAACAGGTGCTCAAACCTTTAAAAAAAGGCAAGATGGAATAAACTTTTAACAGGTGCAAACAGTGTAATGGTATACCTGCTGAATTAAAGGAGACGACTGGGTATAAAAAGATTGTTTTAGAGGCCGAATCTGTCAGAAGTAAAGATGGGCGGAGGTTCGCCAGGCTGAGAGAAACTGTCCTAAAATGATGGGACAACTTCAAATTAATGTTCCTCAAAGGAAAACTGGGAAGACTTTGAATATCCCATCATCTACAGATCAGAAGAATGTGTATAAACCTCTGAGGTCAAAGGTCAAGGCTCAGGAACACTGTCTGTAAACACAGTTCACCGTGCCATCCACAAATGGTGCTTAAAGCTCTATCAGGCAAAGAAGAAGCCAGATGTGAACAGATGTGTCTCCTCTGGACCAAAGAGGAGAACTGTTCTGAGGTCAGCCTGCCTCTCTGATGGTATGGGGGTGCATTAGAGCCTCTGGAAAGGATCTCCAGGTTTTAGAACAACATCTGCTCCCATCCAGGACTGTTGAACAGACAGAATGGGTCAACATTCAGCAGCTGCTCTCCTCAAGTTGCCCTGAAAGAACTTTTTTCACATGATGCCATCAAAATTACCTTATTCTTTTACCCAATAGTCCTATCTCTTACAAAATGTCCTAATTTTTTTTTGAATTGGGATTGTATTTCTATCATTTTTGTTCAGGAAGCAAGTAACTCTGAATAAGTCAGGAATGAAAAGGCTCCTAAACTCAAACTCGAACCACGTATTGTTGAGGAATCTGAGAACTGAGCAAAGAACCAACTTTAACCAGCTGAATGTCACAAAGACAACTTGTTCCCAATTTTTAAGGTTAACCTATTAAAAACACCAAAAAGAGCACAAATTGACAAAAATAAAATTGTGTTTTAGCTACAAGATGATTCTCAAAGAGCTGTTAGCTGAAAGCTTGATGATGGATTTGTTACGGTTTCTTAAAACCAAAACTTCAAATATAGTTTATCAGCCTAAGAGCGTTTTTTTAGGCCTGATACGTGTTCTTTTGCACTTCACTTGTCCATTTCTCTCCTTTTTAAGCACCAGCTGCACAGAATGCTGTCATGATGACGTAGAAGAACAAAACTTGAGTGAAAAAGCAGCAAAAATTTACAGGAAAACTTGAAAATACTTTCAGAAAGTCTGAAAAACTACAGATCAGGACAACTTTTAAGGCCTCCTGACTGGAAGCAGACACAATAAGAATAGATTCAAACTTGTGCAGTTCTGTGTTTTTACACCATCTTAATGTTTTCATTTTCTGAAAAACTTTGAGTCTCTTTGCCAATATCACAGACGCAAAGAGTATTTTAAACCCTGTCAAAACTGTAATCATACGAAAGAACAACAAGTTAGTAAAACGGATGTTATCAAACGAGTTTTAGAACAATTTTGACAGCGCGTTGATTTTTTTTTTTTTTTTTTGCTGCAACAGAAAGTGAAACAATAAAATTGAGTTTTATTGTTTCTCACATCGGAGTTAGTCGGTCTTGGAACCAGCTGGAGAAAAACTTGTCAGCTGTGTCCAAAAAAACCCAAAAAATAAAATCTCATTTTAGATTTAAAGCCAGTTTTGATAGAAGAAAGTATATTTGTCTTTTAAAGTAGCACAGTTCAGAACCAGTGGAGTCATTTAGGTTACATTTATTTAAGTATCAAGGTTCTTTTAAGCTTTAGAGACCACATTAAATCCTAAATTTTCTTATAGTTTAAAAATGACACAAATAAAGCTGCAGATGTTTATTAAAACAAAAGAAGCTTTGATTTATTTCGATAACACTTTAAGGAAATCCACGACCTTCACACGTGATTTTACCAGTGAAAACCTGTTGTAAACGTTAATATATTTATGTTTTGTCTTTAATTTCATGTTCAGATTAGACTACTTGTGCTAAAATCAGGACAAGTTACATTCTTCAAATTAAATATGAGCCGAGTACATTAAAGATATTAAACGTCCCCAACAAACGTCTCATAATCTGGACTTTATTTGTTGTAATTAATGTCACCTTTTTACACGTTAAAATGTTTGATTCTTTTCAGGAGAGCCAGCCGTGTGCATTGAAAACTCAGAAACTAAACTTGTAATAATTTGGGGCTTCCGTACCGGCTGGAGCTGTTTTGGTGTTTAAAATGCGTATTAAGTGTAGTAAGGTAGCAACACCTTACCCACATTATGCAGCTCAATTATTCCATGAGCAACACCTGCAAAACAAATTTGGCATTCAAATTTGCTAAGGATGATCAAACAACGCCGAAACACTGTCATTATTTCTCCCTCACATATACAGCAGCGAGGAGAGGAGGAGAAAAAAAAATCTAGTTTTTTTTTTCTGGATGCACTGAATTAACTATTCAGCTGGAAGCAAACTTCATTTTATAGGTTTCATTCACCTCATTTCCCAAAGTGTATTTAACTGCCACTGCAAAAACAACAACATAAATCGATTTGGATCCACAAAATCTCACCTGCCAGGAAAAAAAAAGAAAAGAGCCAATCTGAAGGAAGTTTCTGGGAAGTTTTACTCGTATAAAAAAAAAATTAAAAAGGCCTCGTGTTTCACAATTTTTACTCTCGTCAGAGAAGTTCTCGCTGTCGCGAAGTCGAAGCGAAAGAAGCAAGACATCCGTCACCAACCCGGCGTCGCGGTCCGACACGACATAAAGAGAAATCAGTGCTAATGAACTGCGCCTCCCCAGATATAATTCTGTAATAGCTATAATCAGGCTGTTCGGAGCACATGAATATACATGGCCGGCATCAGCTGCAAAATCCTGTTGGTGGTCAATATTCTTGAAGCTCTGCCAGTCAGGAAATATTCCTGCGTCCCTGCTTAATGTTATCAGGTAACACACACACTGGCATTAAATCCCACAGCAAAATAAAAAGCCTCTTTCTGGAAGCCTTCACAGCAGACAATGCGGCTCTCACCGAAAAATAAAAAAATTTAAAAAAAAACCTTCAAGTGTTCGCATTTTAATGTCATTACGGCACGACGAAGCAGCGAACCGACCGAGGAGGAGGAGGAGAGAATTAAAAAAAATAAAGACAGAAACCCTACACAAGACCTCAAGGTACATTTACTGAGAGCAGAGACAAAAAGCAAAGCCAAAAACAAACAGGAAGGCTTTATTACGTTTATGCGCTGAATGGTGGAACAACGGCCTCGGCAGTCCTCGCTGACAGCTTCTAAAGCCGCAGATTTGTGCCCATTAGTCACACATTTTAACAAGAAGGTGGTTTCTAAAGTGCATTGATAGGGATTACAGTTCTATCCTTTCCCGTCTTTCTTTCAGCACCGAAAAAACCACAAGGCTGAATCCGAGGTGCCAGGAGGTTTCTGCAAAGAAAAGGAGTGGAGGAACTATTGTATTTGTTTTCTAAAATGGCAATCCACGGGGGTATTAAGAGGCTTAATCTGTGATTAATATTTTAATGATACAAAATAAGCAGCCGTTTCTTTAAGTTTGCACTCCACGGGAAGGTTTATTGCCGTGCTGTGTGCAGATGAATGCAGAACAGCTGAGATTACATGGTGGCACTCGGGTGCGCTGACAACACAGGGGTTTTAAATAATCTCACTTTATTGAGTTTGACATATTTCGTAATCGTAGATTAGTTTCAACAACAACATTCTTAATTGTGCTCTCCGACATGAGGATTACAGGAGTTTGTGTCAGTGAATTTAAATCTGTACTTCAGGCTTTATTAGCACCTGGGATCCGTTCTGATTCTTCATGTTTGGACTTTTAGCTCACGCAGAAAGTCTTAAAGTGGAACTAGCTCACATGTGACTCTTCCACCGGCTCAGAGAGACGCCACGAAGACTCAGAGAAGACAAAATGGACAGGTTATCACTCATGTGGTCCTGGTCAGAGCGAGCTACGAGACGTCAGTGTTTCGTCAACAAATGAACCGGATTTTGGAAAACTGAAGTTCTTTTTATGAACATTAAGAACTAAAGTAAAATAAAACTATGTGGTCTTATACAGGATGCCATTTTGGCTCTATAGAACGGTTACATGTGAACCGTAAAATGGAAAACCTTTTCTTCCCCATTCTTGTCTCATTTAAAGAAGCTGAAACAAACCTTGAGCTAGAAAAAATATCCATCCAGGCAGGAATTTTTAAAGATGCTTTTTGATTTTATTCTAGTGATTTTGGATCAAAAACTTGACTCTGGAGCTCTTGAACAAACCTCTTGGATTAATAGTCTCCTAAAATATTTATATGTCACCTCCTGGTTAAAAGATGCAACATTTATTTATTTGTTTGTTTGTTTTAATCCAAAGCAGTTCTCCTCAGATTGGTTCTGTCTCCAACAAACACCAACTTCTTTAACCTGGAAAACTACTTTGGGCCTATTTTAGTTCAAAAGTTTTAAGTTTAGACACCTGAACACACCTGGGCATTGCTTTTAGTTGCCTCAATGGGTCGATAACTTCTTATGATCAGTACCACCATTATGACATGCATAAAAACAAAACAGGAGCACAAACTTATTTTCATAACTGACAAACAAACAAAATGGCTGAACCTCTAACCCTAATCCTGTCTGAAGGCGCAGCATAGGGACCGTCCACATGGGCACGGTTTTTGCAAATACACAGAAGGTTTTTATCGTTTCATCCACAAACCTTAAACAGGCAGTTCTTCGACCACCATACTTGCGTTTTCGCGCAGAAAGCCAAACTGTGACCTTTTAATAACGATGACGTCACCGCCACACCTCAACTCGAACCTGCGACGCGAGGGAGGGTGTCCTCGTCTTCTTGTTGGGGTTACATTTCACACCCAGCATGCACATTTCCTGTCCACGCTCCGGGACTTCTTCACTGGTTTTGGTGCATTTTTGTGGCAGCGTTACGGCTCTACGATCTGACTGGGACGGGTATTACAGAGTCGTTGGTGTTTCTGTGTGGAAGAAGACTCGTCTAGAAACGGTGCAATGTTTATGAGGATACTTTCAGAAATGACAAAAAGACTGATTTATAAAAAAAAAAAAACTGTTTCTGTAAACAAGGTCGAAGAAGTGATGGTTTGATGTTTTATTGAGTTGTTTAACGTGCCGGTGAGGAGTAATACACCTTAATGCTGAATGTTGCTGTTCACACAAAGCAGGAAAAAGGTGAAAAAGTAAACAGCTGTCGCTGGCAGCCATTAGGATGATCCAGTGACTACAAACTTGAGCTTGTTGGAGGAGAAAAGACAAAAACAAGACTTTGTGTCACGACCCGAAGGAAAAGCTGCCTCAAAACTGAGCTGATCGTACGCAGGCAGCTCCAAAGGAGGGAAATACAACAAACTTGTTTGCACCAATCATGCCAGATTAGAGCTAGGTTAGGTTAGCATTCCTGAAACAGGAAATGTTAGATTAAACTTTAACCTGACTTTGGATTTTTAGCCCCTAAATCTATTTTTAGAAGTCAGGGATTCATATCCTGTAAAGTCAGTAAACAGACTAAAAAAAAACAAACTTTTGAACACAGAACTGCCAGGAACAGAAGAAATAACCACTTTTTTTTTTTAGGTACCTTTGTCTGGTGTGGTTATGAGATGCTGGACTGTTTTCATACATTTACTTAGATAAAACAAGTCATTGTTAATTTAAAGAAAAAACATGCAGTTCTCAACGAGCAGCAGCTGTAATTCAACCTACAAATGACATTTCAGTAAAAGCACTCAATGGTCTTATTGAAAATCTAAAATGTACATAAGAGCCATAAAAAGGAGGTCAGCTTTTTTTACCTGAAGTTCTCATGAAGTGTCATTTGTTCAGTCATTAAATATGAATGTAAGAATCCCTTTACTCTTCGTTCAGCCCATTTAATCATCTTCTCACGCATTAAAATCTGAGGAAGCCTCGTAATCTTTAGAGACACCGATCTGACGAAGAAACTAAAGAAAACATCTGAAGTGAGGTTGGAGATCTGCTCCCATGACCTCACTTACTCACTGCTGGTTGTTTCAAAGCAGATAAAAAAAACAGATAACCATCAGTGTCTCCAACGTCTTTCCTCAAAGAGGCAGAAGGCCCACATTGCCTATAATTGGATTTGATTTGCACTCCCAGCATCAGTTAGGGAGATTAAGGCCAAGCACAAAAATCCCCACGATTCCTTTTCATCCGGATGACAAGCAAGGCCCAACAGATCCTGAAAGGAATACTTGTGATGGAAACCTTCGTCGCGTCTCCCCGCTCAGCGGGAAGTGACGGTCGACGGGGAACAATGAAAATAATAATAAAAAACCCAGATTATTACCGGGCTCTTGAGGGATCTGTTGGATCCTTTCTTTTTCCTTTACGGAGTTTGAAGGAAAAGTGTCGCTTCTGGAAGAACGAACGGGGAATTCCTGAACTGCCTCACAATTAAAACAAGGTGGAACAATAGTTTACTTTTTAACTGAAAGTAGTTAAAAGTTGTTCAGTACATATAGAAACCAGATCCCGCCAACAAAAGCTCCCAGTCAGAATAATACGAGACTTAACTTATTTTTCTTCCTCTGCATCGCCTGTGGGGAAGAGGGAGGTTCTGTTCTGGACTGATAAGTCATCTATTTAAATGGATCGTCATTCTCACAGGTATGTAAATAAAAAAACAACCCATATTCCTCTCGCTTTTATATCCGCTCCTTTGACGAGAAGCAATGCTTACACTAGATTAAATATCACCATCAATAGACTTCCCCACGCTCGGGTGTCGTATTCACTACCCCATGCCAAAAGACTAATATTAGTATCTCCAGAAAATAATCTCTCTTTATTTCGCAAGTTCCCTGCTAAGGCATTCACATTTATCAGAGGATTTAAATGCGGATGAAATAGTATATAAGCTGGATCCCCTCAGGAGAGGTTCTCATTCTCTTGTATTCTTTCAGATGAGGAGAGAAAAGGAGCACCTTGGCGGAGAAAAAGGGAGGAGGAGGATGCCGAGGAGGAGGAGGAATTAATTTTTCCCCTCTGGGAGAAACACATGCTGGATCTCGAGAGTTGGAGGGAATCTTCCCATCTTGCTCTGATTGGCATTAAGAGGGTTGGGGTGGGGGGATGGAAAGGAATGAGGGGGAACGAGATGCCACGGTTGTTACTAATGATTTATTGTCTGAAATGTGAACGGCGTTCTGTGGGTGCTTGTCGTTCAAAACGTCCAGGAGATCTTTGTTTTATCTCTGCGAGCTTCATTTAAGCTCCAATATATTCATCATCAGCAAACCAACCAAAGGGGGAAAAAAAAAACCCAGAAGAAGAAGAGCTGCAGCTGAGACGAGTCCAACTGGACAAACATTTTATTCATTTATCACTTAATGTTTGTTCATCTCGTCTAAACTGACCCCGAGGTCACAGAAAAACCCTGAGTGCTGACAGAACATAATTTAATACGGGAAAATGTCACAGTTTAAACAAAGAAGAATCCTAATTGGTCAAAGCATTTTTTTTTATTTCCCTGAGAGCTTCGGTGGTTAAATTATATCATCTGCTGAAAAAACTGGAACACGTCAAACTGAAGTGAACGCTCTTCGGCCGAAAGTGACAAAAACTGAAAATAGAAAATCCTTTTAGGACGCCGTGGACGCCACATCCTCCGTCCTAAAAGAGGAGAGGGACCATTCAGCCTGTTATCATCTGCCTCTTTGATGGTATGGGGGTGCATTAGTGCCTCTGGAAAGGATCTCCAGGTTTTAGAACATCATCTGCTCCCATCCAGGAGTGTTGAGCAGCTAGAATCTTCTACAGACAGAATGGGACAACATTCAGCAGCTGCTCTCCTCAGGTCCAGATGTTTACAGACTGATGGGAGAAGAGGAGATGCTGCACAGAGGGAAACATCTGGAACTACTTTGAGATGTTGTTGCCATCAGATCAGAATTACATTTAATTTAAAAAAACATTTCAACATTTGAGATGTTTACTGTGTTCCACTGTGGGTGGTCATTGCATTCTCTTTTTCAATAATATTTTACACAATGTGCCAAGTTTTTTCAAAATTGGGGATCTATATTGACTTGTATTTTGTGTTATCAGATGCAAGACAAATTTCTGCACCAGTAGACAAAGTTTTAACACGTCAGTCAACTTTATCTTAAAGCCATAATAACTGGCAAAATAGATGATTTTTCAATGTTTTTATAGGAATTCTTTGTGTATCTGGATGATCTATGAAAAAATAACCAGTAAAAACGAATCATTTACTACCAAAAATAAATAAAATTAGCAGAGTCAGGTTTTGTTGCCAACAATTATGAGTCGTCTGACGGATGTTGAGTCGGTAAAAAAAAAATCATCGGATGTAAACGGAGTCAGAGACGCCAGGTGGGAAGAGTGAAAGGTGAACAACTACTTCTTCTTTGACTAAAAGCTGTGAGGACGAGCGTTGGAGCTGAAGTTGGAGAAAGACGAGATATTCTGAATTTCTGTAACTGATTGATGAATTTAGTTGTAGACAAAGACGAGAAATATTTGCTGTTTAACAAAAAGTTCCATTAACCCCCAAACAATCATTTAATGGTGCAGAAATTATCTCAGAAGCACGAAAATCAAAATCAAAATTCCTGAAAATATTAGATACCATTTTCTTGTGATTGAGCGTATTTAAAATCAGTCAGGACTTTGCTTCTAAAGACTGAATTCGGACTCCATTCACGTCGTATCGGGTTTCGTTCGCTCAGACAACGCTCCTTCCATCGTGACAGGCAGAGGAAGGAGAATAAGAAAGTTGTACCCACTGTTCGATGCATTTACACAACAGACGCACAGATAATGCAATTAATGGCCAGACGTCTAGCCAGACACTGTCCTGTGTGTGTCGACGGGAAGACAGAAGGCTGTCGAGCTGCACACAGATCAACCCGTATTGACTCAATCTATTGACAAATGAATTTGGGGGCAAAGTCCTTCTGCGAGTTGTTGATTTAGGTGTCACAGTTCAGTCCTGCTAGTGCCAACACTCACAACTCATATCTCTGTCTTGATCTGACAGCAAGCTGTGAGTTCAAATATTCTTTTATTAAAGTATATTATATCAGGGTTTTACTCCGTTATCATAATGCAGCATGTTTCCACGGGTCTGTTTGCTATAAGAGAACAGTAAACATGCAAATATGAAACATGTCACAGTGAGCCATTAAAAATTCTGTTATAATGGCTGCGAATTCAAAATGGAAATGAATGCAACACAAAGTTTGTTTTTTGCAATATTATAGTGAAGCGACTACATTAAAAAGCAATTAAAACTAACTATTGCATTACAAGGAAATGAATTAACTTTCAGCACATTGAAATTCATGTTTTCTCTATAAGCATGGTGTAAATGAAACTCTTCATTAAGGATTAAAAATTAATAAAGAAAATTGGTCTGTACTGTGAGCTTTTAAAGTGATCATTATTAGCTGTATTTGTTTTAATGAGCTGTCTGCGACAAAAGAAACGGAAAAAATAATAAGTCTAATGCCTTAGACTTTAATGCTATGATAACTTGATCAAGTTTCTGATTTATACTGAGGAGGGGGAGTTAATGAAATCTTCAAGAGAGATCAGCCAATTTCATTTCACCAACTTTATACAAAGATGCAGCAGGTGTTGGCTCTCGAGCAGAATTTGGGTAAATATTGATCCTGTAAATATGTGTGCTGTTCACACCCCTCCCTCCTCGGGGTTTTCTTCTTCCTCTCAGAGAAATCGCACCCTCCCTGCAGCCAACGCGGGAGCTAGTTAAGCGAGGTATCATCTTCGGTCCGCAGCGAGCCCGCCGTCTCCCACAAGGCCACTGTGGGAAGGGTACAACTGTTGCGAGTGGGTGGCACATCTGTTCCCTGAGACAGGCAAAGCCCCCGGGGTCATCACACGCCTTGGCTGGCGTTTCACGTGCATCGCTAATAACCACTCTGGTATCTCTGCTTATCCGGAGACAAAGGGCCTTGACGGGTGCCACTCGCCTTCAGATCTGAGCCTCGACATTTCTAATAGAAGAGCATTAAGCATCATGTTTACCTTATTCTCGGTTTTCCATCCATCTGCTGCATCATTCACACTTAACGGGTTAAGTATATTCGAGATATACAAGGCTGACATGGAATAAATTTGCAGGAAGTGGCAGAGGTTGCCGATTGAAGCGCCATATGTACACTGCTGCTGTATGTTAAAGTTGCCAGGTTTCTGAGACTTGGGCGTTTGGAAAAATACGCACAATGAAGACGATTTATGGAATAAAAACCGTCTCCGTACCCCACAAACTTTATTGAAAGAATATTTAAAGTAATGACTGTAAAGGGTTTGTTTTTTTTGTTTTTAAGTCAGGACTCCCTCCTACAATAATCAGGGATGTGTGTGCCCCCGCGTCAAACTAAAAGTTTAAATCTTTAAAAAAAAAGAGGAGGACAGAATGAGGGCGATACTCTGCGTCTTCCTGTTTCCAATCCAAGACGATGCGAGGGTTGGGGGGGACGGAGGGGGGACAGAATGGGAAGACTCAGGTGAGCTGTAGGTAGAAAACCTGTCCATGGGGCTGGTTCGAGCAGCAGAGGGTGAGCAAAAAGCGTGGAGGATGAAAAATGGAGCCTAATCCTCCACATGTGGTGTCCCCCCCCCCCCTGCACTTTTTTTTTAAAGACAAAGCCAACTGGAGCCATTCTTTGGACTCTAGGCCAGGGGCTCCAGGAAAGCACTGCCTCTAGCCAAAGCACATAGTGTGAAATGAGAAGCTAAAGCTTGAATGTGCTTTTGTTTATCAGAAAACTGCACTCTAAGTGGGATTGGCAGTGGAGGAGCCCAAACTCCATAAGTCATATAGACTGGCTCAGGCCGAAGTGGGGATGGCACGGCGCGGCTTCAGGCTTGAAAAGGCAGCTCGTCAGTTAGCCACTTGGCAGCATCTCGCCCTCCATAGCTCCGCTCCTATAATCTTGGTTCCAGCACAAAGGCTGGTATCAAAGAGGTCAATCTAAAGTAGGAAAATTTGGTCACAGAGTTGTGCAAATAAAGTTGCAGAGACGTCCGTTTATCCACAGGTCTGGTTTGAGCGTCGCAAATGGAACCTAAGATACGAAACCTAAGCCGAAAGAATTGGGGACGGAGATTTTCCAGGAGCCAAAAACCCGATCGGTTTTCAGATGGATTGTACGAAGAGATCCATGACCATGAGGCTGTTGGCTTCAAAGTGGCTCACGGATAGCTTCGAAGTAGGCAGAAAGTTATGAAGGAGCTCAGCGCTTTGGAAGGATCCAGGAGGGACAAGCTCAGTTCTTCGGACAAAACTAATCAACTCCTGAATCCACTCTGGTCTTTAATTTGTGTCTGGCTGTGAGAAATGATCTGTGATGCCCCTAAAAGTGTGTCAAAAAAAACATCCAGCAATTTGATGCATTTATTGCAGCTACAGGCCTGAAAAAATATAATTATATACAAAACCCAAAAGTTCCTGGCACAGTGCTGCTGACCTTTAAAGTTCTTGTAATGTTCATATAAAAGCAGAGATGCCAAAAGAGAAACAAGAACATGACAAAAATGACGCCTCTGTTGTGACAGTGACATCGAACGCCATTTTATATGATGACAGGAGCGCTCCAAAGACCACGAGTCAGTTTGATACCAGTTCTAAACTTGAAATTTCACCTTCTCTTTGGTCTGATTTGGCTCCGATTCTGTGTCCAAAGGATGCTGTGTAGTTTATCCTAAATATTCATTAAAAAAAGGAATTCTGTTAGACATATTTACACCTAATCCTACAGGTAAATATCCATACAGAACACCAGGATCTCAAATGTTACCAGAAATCAACCCGATCAGTGCTCTGACTTTTAACTTTTATAGTTGAAGAATGCTGTTTCTTTATTGCAGAAAAACTGGAACATTTCATTTTGTATCAACTGAACCAGAAAGAATTGTTTTCAACAACATTCAAATGGCTGCAACTGCTGGAAAAACCCATTACAGCTTGCAGTGAACAGTAACTCTTCTTTTTTTTATTTTTTCTTACAGCTATTTTCATGTTTCAAACCTTCCATAAAGACATTTAATGTTAAAGTCCGTCACTGTGTTATTTATTGTATTAGGATCCTAAATCACAAGAAGAGCTTCGCCTCTCCCAGCTTTCATGGCAGCAGGCGATAATACGTGTCTGTTAGCAAAATATCTCATGAACGACCGGATGTTCAAAGTAAACACTGATTAGACATCTACAACTTTTAGAATCAACCTGATTTTAGATGGCTGCTGCAACTAACAGACCTTAGAAAAGACAAAAATGGGTGGAATTCAGTCGATTTTCACAAATACTGAGCTAAAACCTGGTCTGGTAGTAGCTGAGAGTCATACTGCCTGACATTATTTTCAAGTTTTGGCAAAAACAGCTTCTGTATATTTGCGATTTATGTTCCTGTAAGGATTTCTAGGCTTTTATTCTAGTTTTTAGTCCAGAAATGTTCAGAAAAGCTGATTAGTTTTAGTCCAAATATGAGGTTATCTTTCATTAAATCTTCATCTGTAGCTAAATAGTCACAAACATTAGCCTCAACTTGAAGAACTCACACCTTCTTTGTATGTTTATTCATATTTTGCACATTTTTTATTTATTTTTTGTACAGTTGTTGCACTTTTTGTGGATTATTATTATTCTTTCAATTGTATTTTTGTCTGTTGCTGTTGCTAATAAAGTAAATCCATCCATGGAATTGAACAAATGCATTCTCACAAGGTTAGGAGGATTAAACTACATAAAAACTTGATATTAGCAGAACTATTTTAGGTTTTGCACTCCTTTCACAAAAGAACGAGCCACTCATTTGACGCGTCTTTGACTAAACGCGATGAATTATTTGAGAAATGGTTGTTTTTTAAAGATAAAAGGTTTTCTACGTTTGAGTTTCTAAGTGCATAAATTTGAATAGGCAAACATCCATTCAGAAGAAAGGCGCTGAAACAGGCAGCACCGCTCGCTGCTATCTAAAACACTTGAGGGATACTTTCAACAACGCCGCTCCGCACAGCAGCAGCAGCGAATCGTCGCAGAGCGTTTTCTCCGCCGCAGAAACCCCGCCGCACTCCCTCGCTGAGAAGGCAGTACCACTTTCAGTCACTCGAGGACAGACACAAAGAGCAGGCGCTTTTCAAAGGGCCCATTGTGGAGCCCGGTGAAATTATTCAATTAGTGAATTTAGCACCTGATCTGGTTAGTCAGTCGCCCCGAGGACGCTCCAGCTGCATGAGAGGAGAGAGTTAGAGACGAGGGGGGGAAGAGGGGGGCTGGACGGCGTAATATTCATTACTTACTCTGTTTTATGGCGGCAGAATTACCCAGTATTCATATCACACACTGTAAAACACAACGCACCGCTCCTTAAAGCCCGGGACCTTACCACAAATTCTAGACAAAACAGGTTTTCTGTCAGAGACTGACTCTTAAAGGAAGCGCGTCTACGCTGTCAGCAGCTACAGTAAGTCACATGATTGTTGGGGAGTTTTATTTATCTCGTGGTTTTTTTAAACAGCGCCGTTACGAACAGAGTTGATGGAGACTTTATGTTATGGTTTGTGGGTTCGGATTCAGCTTTTGTTTATTGTTTGCTTCCATAATCTGCGTTCCGGTCATCTGACTTCCTGTTTTATCTTTGAGAGCCTTTTATCTTCGGTTTTCGCTTTTTGACAGGTTTTAGTTTGCAATTTGTTCAGTTGTTAAGTTTGTTTTTGTTTATTACACTTCCTCATTTCTCCTGTTCCCTGCTGGATCATTGTGTTCAGCATTTATCTTCCAGTTTCTGGTTTGTTTTCCTCTGGTTTGCAGAACATCTTCCTTTCTGCTCTGTTTGCATCTTCCTTTGTGATTCCTCTGCAGGTAAAAACCTTTTCAGACTGAGTGAAAATGTTTTGTCTGTATTTGTCATTTCCATTTACCTAAATAAAGTATTTGTTCTTTGCTTGCTCCCACAACTCTTCCAACATGGCTGAACACTTGAAATAATAACGTTCTTCCTGTGTTCACAAAATAATAACGATTAAAGTTAAAATAAAAACAAATTCCAGTAAGACGCAGGTTCTGCTGCTCGGTTATTTAAACCACAAAGACAAAAGTAGAAAGAATAAAACAGCTGAGCAGCCTGAGTGAACATGACTGATTTTTGTTTTTATTATTTTTAATCGCTCCGGCTACATTTCCTCAAATAAAACATCTGTGCTGAACAAGTTATTTATGAGCTGATGATCTGATTTAGTAAAATGTGTCAAACAAAAACAAAACAAAATATAGATAAATACAATCTGAGGCCAAAGTGACTTTTGGTTGAGCCACTGTAAGTATACTGATCTGCTGCTAGCGTTGTTAGCTTCGTTAGCTCGTTAGCTTTGTTAGCACCCCTCTCTGCTGCAGGTTAAAAATCCACTCCAAAAGAAACCTAAACTTCCATTTAATTTGAAGTTAAAAGACGGCACAAAAATCAGTGTGAAAATTTGAAATGTTCGGGAAGTAACAGTCAGAAATTTACCGGGAGCAGGCAGGAGCGGGATTCAGAAAACAGTGGAATTGCTGAATCGTTTTCAGATAACCTCAAAGCCTTAATAAAAAGTCACCTTTTATAAAAACAAAAGAGACAGATCGGTGTTGTGTAATCTAACGTCTCCCCTCAGGGATGAGTTGGTTTTATTTCCATCAGGATACAAATATTTTCTGCCACGATGCAAAACAAACAAGTTGAAGGAATTGCTCGTTCCAGAAGCTATTATTAGTGCCATAAATAATATAAAGATGTAAACTTGTTTTCTGTATTTATGTATCACTGCTGGGCTGTGGATCTTGTTTTACCCCAAAGGGATAATAAAGACACCTTAAACCGAGAACATCTACATTACACTATACATGTTCAGGTCAGAAAAAATGGCATTATTTTTTAAATAATTCAGATATTTGTGACCCTTGCTGGCTAAATGAGTCACAAAGAGGAATTTTTCAACACAGAGTTGTTTTTTTTTAATTCTCCATCCCAGAAGCTTCAAAACGATTCGCAGTTTGTTGAAATTTGGTGATTTATCACCAGCTGGTTTAGTTTGGGAGAGTTTCTGTTTTAAAACTGTGATTTCATCTTGTATTCCAGCCAAATATTTAACATTATACGAAGGGATTTCCCGGAGCTACAGCAGCCGGCAGAGAAAAAAGGTCAATTTTAAAGAAAATTATAAAACAAAAGGATAATTTCTAAAGACTTAGCTGTGAGAAAACTTTGATTTAAAAGGTAGATCAGGAAGATTGTTTGCCATTAACGTGTCTAGAGTCAACAGATGGCATCTTTATCGAATCATTCTTAAACAAACCTCATTTTCAGAGAATATTTTTACTTATTTTATGCAGCAGTCTGAGCTCAATCTGACTCATTTTGGGGAACCGTCAAATAAATCAGAGTGATAATGTTTCTGCCGTGTTTGCACCAATGATGATCTCTAATTAACCACAGGAAGAATTTTAATAAAACTTTCAGAAAGTAATTTATGGATTTACTTCTACAACTGACTGACATTAGGAGAGAACCCAATTCAAGATGGCTGCCTCAATCAAAAACCTTCAGCCAATTTTACAGATGCTGACCTAAAGTGTTGTGTGGTAGTAGCTGAGGATAGTCTCTCACACACACTTCGAGCTCAACAATTACACATCATCTGTTTAAAACCTTGGGATATTAAAACACCAAACTGCTACATTTCTTGCTA
Source organism: Kryptolebias marmoratus (assembly GCF_001649575.2). Classification (NCBI taxonomy): domain Eukaryota; kingdom Metazoa; phylum Chordata; class Actinopteri; order Cyprinodontiformes; family Rivulidae; genus Kryptolebias; species Kryptolebias marmoratus. The sequence continues at coordinate 2,280,809 of NC_051445.1, forward strand.
GGCTAATGCTCCCTGCTCTGTCTGATGAGGAAGCGGCCGATATGATTTCAGATATAAGAGAGACAGGAGTACAGGAGGCAATTAACAAATTGAAAAACAATAAATCCCCAGGGACGGATGGACTCCCAGGAGAATTTTATAAATGCTTCAAAGACATACTATTACCAACATTAACCAAAGTTTTTAATTATGCACTTAAAAAGGGTGAACTTTCAAATTCCTGGTCCGAGGCCATCATTTCAGTTATTCATAAGGAAGGGAAAGATGCAACAATCTGTGAAGGATATAGGCCAATTAGTTTGTTATGCAATGACCTAAAACTGCTGACCAGTATTTTAGCTAAAAGGATACAGAAATATATTAAAAAACTAATCCACCCGGACCAGACGGGATTTATCCCAAACCGACATAGCGCTAATAATATAAGGAGAACCTTGAATGTTATAACACAAGCCAAAGAAACCAATCAAGAATCTATACTAATCAGTTTTGATGCACAAAAAGCATTTGATACAGTTAATTGGCATTTTCTACATAACACTCTATTGGCTATGGGCTTTCATCCACAATTTGTGGAGTGGATAAAAATAATTTACACAAATCCTAAATCACGAGTTAGGGTTAATGGATGTTGCTCTGACTTCTTCATGCTTGAAAGAGGAGTCCGCCAAGGAGACTGTCTTAGTCCCTTACTCTTTGCAATAAACATCGAACCTTTGGCAGCAGCGATTAGAATGAACAAGAATATTAAAGGCATTAGAGACAAAAATAATACAGAACACAAGATTTCACTTTTTGCTGATGATATTTTGACTTATATAAGTGATCCGGTGATATCTGTTCCCTCACTCATGGAGACTATAGGAGAGTATGGTAAATTTTCAGGCTACCAAATCAATCAATCCAAATCTGAAACGATGGTAATACACGGTCACTTGCCAACAAATTTAACAGATCGATTCAAATTTAAAATATCCAACCAGGGATTCAGATACTTGGGAATTTTCATAACTCCTCAAGTAACACAATTTTTTAAAGCTAATTATGGAAAAATAATGGACGAGATCAAGACAGACTTTCTGAGATGGAACATTTTACCTCTCTCGCTGGTAGGAAGGATTGAAACCATTAGAATGAACATTCTTCCAAGACTCCTCTTTCTTTTTCAAACCTTGCCTATAAAAGTACCCATGTCCATATTTAATATACTAAATAAATGGCTTTTAAAATTTATATGGCAAAACAAACGCCCAAGAATTAGACTGAAAACTCTTATGTGTCCAAAAGAGCTTGGGGGACTAAACATACCAAACCTTAAAAAATACTACTGGGCTGCCCAAACCAGGTCATTATTAGCATGGATACGCCAAGATGAAGATACAATTTGGTACAGGATGGAACAAGGTGATTGCCGGGACATATTCCTTGATACTATCCCATTTGTTAACCAAAACACATGGCCAAAGAATAAAATTAATAATGAGTGGGTTAAGTCTACCCTATTGACATGGGCAAAGGTCAAAAAGATGCTAAATCTGCCCAACTCCTTATGTAGAGTTATACGAATCAACCATAACTCAGAATTCCCTCCTACATCTGGATTATATAACTGGGTTGAAAAAGGATTAACTTTAGTAGACCAAATGTTTGAAAATGGAAGCCTAATGTCCTTTCAACAACTTCAACAAAAATACAATCTTCCAACCCACGACTTTTATAAATATCTACAAATGAGACACTACTTACATAAACATGAGGAATGGAGAGCCTTACAGGTGCCTCCCTCTAGTATGGAGCATTTTTTAGTCTCGGTAATGAAAGGAAATATAACTACCAGATTCATATCCCATATTTATAAAATATTGCAAGAGGAAGCCATAGCTGATACAAAAGATATTAAGGGGAAATGGGAGTTAGAAATGAATGTCATAATCAAGGATGAGGACTGGGAGGAGACGTTTCGAGAGGGTCATAAAATATCAAATAGCCCAACATTGAGAGAATTTGAATGGAAAATCAAAGTGAGATTTTTCAGAACTCCTCTTCTCACATCTAGATTTGGCCGCACCTCAGACAAATGTTGGAGGGGTTGTGGATTGATTGGAGATTTCACCCATATATTTTGGGACTGTCCAAAAATAACAACCTATTGGAAAGGAATACAAAGGGAAATTATAACATGCTTGGGCATTACAATCCCCTTAGAACCATCTTTAATAATACTAGGTATATTCCAGAATAAAATTCAAGATCACAGTAAGTTTTATGTCTTAAGGATTCTACTTGTTCTCGCAAAGAAAATGATCACAGTTTCATGGCTGAAACCTCAGCCCCCAACAGTCTCTCAGTGGAAGAATAGAGTGAGGGAGGTGTACTACATGGAACAAATTACAGCAAAACTACAGATGAAAAGTGACATCTTCTTAGAAAAATGGTCCCCAATTCAAACACTCATTTCAAACCACAGCTAATGGAGATTATGGTTGATAAATGGGAGATTTACATGTTTTTTTTTTTTGTTGTTTATTTTTTCTCCCTCTGAATGTGGACAAACAAAGCTTTTTAGGTAGTACGATATGTGAGGTTATATATGCAGTTTGTAAAATATACTATGTGGATGATGTATGTGATGTGACTTGCGCTGGAAAATCTGAATAAAAAGTTCAAAAAAAAAAAACCTTGGGATTATCTGTCGGAAAAATTCCTGCTTGTTAGCAAAATATCACGAGCCACTGAACGGGTCTTAATGAAACTCAGTAATTACTGGATGTACGTCTGCAACCGATGAACTTTTGGAGTCAAGCTAATTCAAGATGGCCACCACAGCTAATTAACCTTAGCCTACACAAACACGGCAGCGACTGACCTAAACCTTGGTGTGGTAGCAGCCGGGAGTCCTTCCCAAATTGTGTTAAATCAACACAAACATTTATATTAGAGTCGTTGCAAATGGGTCAGCAAACGATTTGTTTGCGTTCTTCAACCTGAGTGAATTTCTGTATTTTAAGAAATCAGAATCATTTTATTCATCCTGAAGGGAAACTTCTGAAAACATCCCGACTTCCAGAAATCAGCCGGACTTGTTGGGGAATATGGAAATGTACATGAGGAGGAAAGAAACTGTAAAAATCACTGTCTGGAGCATTAAAAATGTCTTCCCTTATCAATGTTCTTCTTGCGGTTGTTTGGAGAGACCATTATCACAGCAAATCAAAAAAACAAACAAACGCTGTAACCTCACCAGCCATCTGGATCCCAGAACCTCGAGTTTCAGCCTTAGGAGGAGACCGCTTCAGAAAATGGAGAAACTCGAGCCTTATGGAGACAGATGGCTCACAAGGTCAGGGTTGTTCGACACGTGGAGACTCCTAAAGAGGCGAGCGAACGTTACAGGAACAACGCCGACGTCGTTACAGTCTTCTATTCGAGCCTCACAGCGCCGGGATCATTTTCTCCAAATCCATCTAATAAACTGCAGCACCAGAAATGTTTTTTTTTTGTGTGTTCCTCTTCCTGATATGTATGGAAGATTTCTTGATCACTATAATTAGGACAACTCTAATGAGCCAATTATAGGCATCTGATGAAAGCAGTTGATGAGTTGCACACACAAAAAAAGGGAGAGAATATCTGAAAAATTGCAGAGATAAATATAAGTTTGAACTGACCCAAGTAATTAAAGGCCGTGTAAATACTTACTTCTAAAACGGCTACATTAAATATTAATCATGCAGGTGCTGGCCAAACATCCCCCAGAAGTTGTGGACAAACTTTAGAAAGAAGTCAAAAAAATAAAAAAATAAAAAGCAGCAGTGTATTAAAACAAATTAAATTTTAGAGCCCATTCAGCAGCCAGTCGTTTCACTCTGAGCCTTTTCTTCATCTGGGTGTGCGCAGAGCCACAAAGCTGTAATCCACTCTGAAATGCAGCCACTGAGACGAGAGCTTCAGTAAAACTGTTTAGGCTCGGATACCTAATTTACACCCGCAGCACTGCAGCGAACACATTTACAGCCCGGAGCAGAAACACAGCCGCAAGAGTTATCGTTTCCGAGCGACACCGGGATCAGCTGGACCTCATCAGACACGCGACCGAACACGTCGGGACTCTCTGCACGAGTTAAACACCTCAAAACTTTGTTGTTTTTTATTCTAATCAGCATCAATGTGATTTTTTGGCTACCCTTTACAAAGATTAGCTGGTTTTATAATTCCTAAATGAGTCCTCAGAAAGATTGCAGCAGTGATTTAACACGTTACACAACCAACTATAACGCACGTCTCAGTTGTTCCCCTGAATTTAATAAAAAAATATGGAATTCATCAAGACTTGTTCCAGTTAAATGTTAGATTTTTGTTTCATCAACTTTCTTTCAAATTAATGTTTTTTCATAACATTAATATTACACCCTTTATGAACAATTAAAATTTAAACGCAAAAAAACATTTTTGACTTCTTTTTTTTTTTAAAGATATTTGACACAACCATACTAAATTAAAAAATCAAAAGTAACAGCACCACATGATAAGAGTGGGCTGCTAAATGAAAGAAGAAATAAAAAAATGGAAACTTCACCCTGAAAATGAATCATTTAAGCTGCTAATGTCCTAAAGTCCAGATAAATTTGAATCTTCTTCAGTTCATGCGTCCAAAATAGACTAAAACATTAATTAAACAAGCATAAACTAACAGGAAGAAGCATCATTTCATCTGATTTTCACAAGACTTGTATTTTAGTTGCAAGTTTCCACAAAAATCTGCCCAAACCCGACGCCGGCTGTGCCTCGTTTTCTGATCAGAACCCCAAATTTACCATTTAGTTTTTATTCCTGCTCAGAAATACGAGATCACAAGACATAAATGCAGCATAAATTAAGAATAAAGAATGCAGAAGGCAGCTGGAACTGAGGAAATCTGATGAAAAGAGCGATGTGGTGCGCACCGAGCGGAGAATGAGGAGATTTTAACATTTTAACAATCTTTGGGTCAGACAGAACTGGGCCTGTGGTTCCGTCCAAAGACCTGTAACCAATATAAACTGAAATATGTTCCTATTTACAATCCAAGATGGTTCCAGGTAAGCGTGGGAAACTGGAAAACGTTTGGTGTTCTGTCCATAATATGCTTCTCTAAAGTTTAGAAAGTTTGTGTTTGGAGATATTTCCAAAACTTCTTGTTTTCCAATAAAAGTTGATGTGAATTTATTAACTTTTTAAAATTAAATGGGTAAGAAACATGAAATGCAAAGTTTTCTTGTATCTGATAATATACAGATCAACATCACTAATAGTTTTTTAATAAAGACTCATGACTGAAACTTTGCTTTTGAACTTTATCTGGAAAAATGTTAATTTTTAGAAATATGTTTTGCAAGAAAAGCAATTAATAAAGTTTCTGCACATGAAACATTTAATCTTTAGTTGGTGCACAGGTCGTGATGATTAAGACATTTAGGTTTTTGGTATTCTTAGTTTCATTGGATTCAGAGTTATTTTAGCTCCTATCTTTGTTTTTCTTTTAGCTGATGCTTCAGCGATTCTTCAGCTCCATTCCTCTAGTTTGTAGTCTGTAATCACCTTCCCAGTTTTTAGTCTTTCCAGTTTATAGTCAGATCCTTTGCTCAGCTAAGCCAGGTCTAGCTGACATCTCAGTTTAGTCAATAAACATTTAAAAAATCCTGACAATCGTCTTGGTCTGCATTTAGGTTCTCCACTCAACCAGCGTTTTATGACAGAACTGACAACAAAATAACAAATGCCATCAAATTCAATAATTAACTTTAACAAGCTTGTCAGTAAAAACTGTACCTTTTGTGGTGTACATCAATAGGAACTTAAGACTTTTTTTTTACATATATAACTATATTTTTGTGCTAGAAGCTCATCAAAGCCATAAATTAAGTATGAATATTTGTGGAAACCAGCTAAGTTTGAGGCATTTAAATTATATTTTAAATTAGCAGTTAATTACCTTTTACTGACAGATCGTGAGGCAATAATAGGATTCTATAGGAGGTTGATTTTTAGTTCATGATCTGTTTCCTGCTTCAACTCGTGAAGTAAATGTTGTTGAAGTTTCCCTCAGAAATGAGATCTCTCTGAAGCATAAAGACCAGATGATGATGATGGTGCGGCACATCTTCCTCCTCCTCCTCTGCCGCGCTCTTGATGACCGTGATGATGGAAGTCGCCGGATGGCGGTGACGCCGCGGCGCCCTGGACGCGCGGCCGGTTAAGACTGCGTGGGCTCGGCGTGCCAGCTCGGTGCAGCAGGAGCGTGGCCGAGGAGAAAGGAGGCGGCCCGGGGGCAGACTCTGTGTCAGCTGATAGTGCAGGGGGTGGGCCGGGCCGGGGGGAGGGTGGCGTGCCTGGGCTCGAGACGGCTCGCCAAGACCCACACTCTCTTGGCATTTTGGCAAGGGCAAGCGGCGAACTAAAATGATCCAATTTAAGCGGGTTTAGGAGTGCCGAAGAATATTCAAATATTTATTTTTGCGGGGCATTCGGGGAGGCTGTGCTTGCTCCACAGATTAGCAAAGAGAACAAAGTTTTCATCTGAAAGCCTCGGCGGTTGCAGCGCCATCTTGATAGCCAGTTGGCCTCCAGTGGTGGAAAGCAGATCTGACGGTGGAGCTGTGGATGCTTCGCTGTCTGCTAAATCCTCCTTCAACTCCGTCTGACTTCATGAAAACACAACCTCTCCTTTTCCTGTATCGTTCCCAGGTCATCTGCACCTCTATTATCTTATCTGGATCAAATTTAAAAGCTAATTGAGAATCTAATGAGACAAAACTCATATTCCCGTTTGATTCTGCTGTTAGAGGCAAACAGTATTTTTGTAATTTACCTACATGCAGTGATTTTAAAGCCTCCCGTAATCATCAGAACGTATTGTCCAGCAGATCTCTGTATTTTCTGAGCCTTACACTGACGGCAGGACCTTTCAAATGATTGCTTTTTAATGCCATTATTGTTATTATGGTTATTATTACTGCTAATGAGAGAAATACAGCCCTGGTTTTCCTCAGCATGAATTTCACCATGGAAATAAATGAGTAAAAAAGCCTTTATTGAATTACACTAAAAGCAATCTCAAATAAATGGGCCTTGAATCTGCCTCCATGAGACTATGCTTGCATCGGTATAATTTCATTGTGCCGGGAATGAGAACAGCGGGGCCAAAGACGCAGACAGACCCCTGATACGAAGGCTTCGGCATCATGTTGGAAACAGCCGTGTGTGCCACTCGGAGTTAAACATCTTATTGTCCATTTGCTTTGTGTGTCGTCCCTTCTGCTTCGGCAGACAATAAAGGCCAATCTCTGGCGCTGATGCTGTTGATACGATGCAAATTTGCTCAGACTTCGTTGGAAACGGAACAAATATTCAGCGATCAGAACTTTGACCTGGTTTGGACTCCTGAGATGCTCGGTTTGGGATTGTTCTTGGTCTTAAAATCACAAATTCGATGCATTTTCACCAAATATTGTCTATTTTTGGATCCTTATTATGTCTGAAGACCAGTGAAGACCACGACTGTATTAATAGTTTAATCCTCAATCAATAATTTTCCTTTTAGGCCTGATCACTTTCCAAATTTAAACTTTGTATTTAAGATGTGACCACTGTTTTACAAAAAAAAAAAAAATATGGAGGCAAATATAAACAAAAAAAGATTCATGATTATATTTGGTACAATCTGTCAGAGAATGGAAAAATAGAAGTATGTTTTTAGGAAATTGACAATTTTGTTATGTTCTTAATAATGAAATGGGTTTTAGAGGAAAATAAAAAGATGCATAATTGCCCATGTACCCTCCAACATTTCCTCCCTGCACCCTGACCTCTCCGGGATATTTGAATCTAAGATTTTAAATTGTATTAAAGGTTTAGTGGAGAAAGTTAGTGTACGGTCTGTGACGTGTAGGAATGCGGTAATGCGTCACATCAGCAGCTAATGGACATGTCCAACACTCATGCATGACTGAACTCCCACTATCAGAGAGAAAGAGAGCGCCAGGAAAATATTTATTTATTCATTTTAAATGGCTCCCAGTAAAAGGCAACACTAGCTGTTAGCTGTCCTGCTTCAGGTCCAAGTGAAGGACACCAAAAACTGACCACCATTAAAAGACCTTCAACTTTAGCTTGGCTGTCAGAGAGGAAATACTGCCCCCGGCTGTACAGGACTGAACCTGGTAGGTAAGTAAATATACAGATACAATCTACAGACTGATAGAACGCAGCACAAAGAGGACCAGCCGGGGATCTTTGAGGAATCCTGAAGAACACACTGCAGTAAGAAAAGCTTATTATTGTTATTAAAAGCAAAACAAACTTAATTTTTTTGTCTCATTGATTCTCCCCACAAGCCCAGCTGCGCTCCATCTACTGCAGGCAAGACACTGACTACACAATTAACTAAATGAATTCATTAATTAGCAGTCCTATTATGGTTTTGTCCTCGTCTCTGTCTCAGCGTACTGTGGTGCTGTCCTCAGCTCGGTGTAGGTGGACTTGTTTCCCTGCAGCCACTGCAGAGGCTTCACATCTGGACTGAAACGCAGCTGCAGCACGGTTTAAAATGTGTTTACATTTTTTTTTCTGCCCCAAAGAACAGCTTCTAAATATACAACTCTGTAATAAAAAGTAAGAACCAGGAATGGTTTTGGGGTCAGGGTATTTTGAAAAAACAAAAAAAAACAAAAAGCTAAATCTGCATCATTTCTCTCCATTCAGAGCAGTTTATCAACAGATGACATCAGCTGCCACTCTATGGTCCATATGAGCGGTTTGGTCTCGCGGGACATTTATTGTGAAGGCGTCAATAGACTTTGTTGTGGTTTTAGAGATCGTGACCTCTGTCACATAAACCCTCTATTGTGTGTCTGAACACATCAGGTCACTGGAGCAAATGGCTCCAAAATAACACGATTGTCGCCCCTAACATATCGCACTGATAAGCGTGTGCTATTTTCTGTTTTAGTCACGTTTTAAAAGCAAAAGCCTCCTTTATAACTAGAGTCCATTTACCATTTGAGCTGTCATTTTTCTAAAGCGGCTTTCTAACCAACCAGGCCAACAACAACAAATACAAAACCAATAAAACAGAATATTACCTGTCCTGCATCTGCGAAGCGAGGGCACTGAAAGACAAACCATTTCAAGCTTTATTCAAGAATTATTACGTTGAGGTAAAAAGGGGTTTTTAAGTGCTTCTGATGGGCAAACCGTGGAGTTGGCGTTTCACAATAAAAGCTTGTCCAGCTGCTGTTTAACTTTATAAACACTCTTCAACACATTTGATGTTCTAATGAGAGTTTACAGGTTCGATGTTTTGAACTGAGGTATTTCAGAGAGAAAGGATGAGACGGAGGTTGTCTCACTCCATCAATTAAACATTCAACAGGTTAGGAGTTGGATGGTTTGTTTGACTGTGTTTGTGTCTGTCATGTTAGCAAAACATCTCCTGAACCACTGCATGGTTTTAAATAAAACTTTCAAACAATAATCCTTGGCTGTACATCTCATGCCAACATAGCCGCCACAGCCAACTGACCTCAGGGGTGGAAAAAATGGCTGTTTTTCCAAATATTGAGCTAAAGGTTGTTGTGGTAGTAGCTAAGAGTATTCCCAAACACACACTTTGAGCGCTAAATATTGTGTGAAATAAATATGTCCATCTGTTAGCAAAATATCTCATGAACTACGGAACAGATTTCAATAAAACTCATTTTCAAGTGATTAACTTTTGGAGACAACTTAATTCAAGATGGCTGTCGCAACTAATCAGCCTTAGCCTACTTACAGATACTGAGCTAAAGTTTGGCGTGGTAGTATCTGAGAGTCATCCCCAGGACATGACCACAACAGATATAACTATATAAGATGATCTTAAAAAACAGGCGTGACCGGCAGCGGGCGATAGGCATTCCTTTAAAGAATGCCAGGACTTCACGTATACCAGGAACACAAGCAGCGTTTGCACCGCAAAGACACGTTTTCCTCAGCTCCCGTCACTCCGAACACGGACGTGCAAGCGCTCATCATGCCGTTTAACCTCGCACGCAAAACCCACAGAAATGGACGGATCGACTCATCCGCCGCCACTGTAGTCAAAACCCAATCAGCAGACGAGCCGCTGCAGCGGCGGAGTCACATTCACCAGCTACTTAAAGTCAGCGTGATTAATTGAAATTATCTGATGGAAACAGGGAAGCAGACAGAGGTCGCAGACTCAACTTAAAAATAGTTTTAGCGCCACTCAAACGCTCACGACGGGAAGACAAATACTCTGTTTAGAGCCTGTCGGCACGTAGAAAAATCCACCCGTTTACTCTCTGCTGACTTTTAAACTTTAGAGTCCACATCAATCTACTTATTAATTGACCACAGATCTGAAAGTAAACACCAGGAAAATTAATGTTTCCACTGGAGTTGACGCATCCTTTTTAGTCGTGCGTTTTCTTCGTCAGAGTGGAAATTATTTCGCAACCGATGCTCTTTACTCTCACCTCTGTTAATGAAACTCTGCTAATGAGTGGTGATGAGTAGCTCTGATTTTTATTTTTTAAACCCTCGGTGAGAGTCATCAATAACACAAGCATGAAGAAAAACTGTCCCTAATATTATGTTTTTGTTAAACTAAAAGAAAAGGTTTAGACAATCTGTATGATGCTTGGTTTCTTTTATGGTTTTATGTTTAAATAAGTTTTAGATTGTACGGCAGCTCCTACGAAACTACATGTTTAACGCTTTTTGATTAAAGTTGATGCCAAAAAATTAGACAAATTTTTAGTTTTCATTTTCTGCAGCAAAACTGATTTTGTCTATGCTAGCTTATTTTGCAAAGTCAGGTTTCTCTGCTGCTTTTTTCCCCACCTTCATGTAAACTTCATTTTTAGTGAGAGAAATTGAGATTTTTGCAAAAAAAAGCTTTCCATTTTTGACGTATGTGTTTATTTTAAAAGAAGACTTCCAGAACCATTGACGCACAGACCTCCTTCACCTATGCTCTTTAGAGCTTTGTGCACTAGAAGCCACAACAACACAAGAGCCTTTTTTAGTTTTCGTTTTTTCTACTTCTAGCTGGCTTTATCCTAACCTTCTTGCAATAAAATTTGACTGTGTGCTAAAAAAATGATGATTATTGAGAGGAAATGGTGAACCCAGAAGAGAAAAACTGAGCTACAGCTGTTCTGGGAGAATCTTCAGCCATTCTCAAGGTTTCCTCTGTAGATTTTTTATTATTTCTGCTTATAGTTTGGATCAAAGAGGAAAACGATGAATAAAAATGATTCAGTGTAGTGTAGTCTGGGCCAAAGTTTGAACACATCAGCTAAAATAAGCTAAATAAATCCCATTACCGGTAGGACTGTGATTCACAGAGATTTCCTGGCAAAGTTAGTGTTGTTCAGCAGGAAGGTCCTGACTGAGGTCCAGATTGAACCGTTCGGTTGTGCGTTTTATTCCTGAATGTGTTTATTTTCCACAGGCTGTTTATATTACAGACCAAGTGTCCCCGCCTCTATCTGGTCATTGGGGATTTAAGCCAGCTTGACCTGGTTTACAGGAGCTGCCATATTGTGTTTTTGGAACCAGAGTCTGTGCACTGCGGGGCTTTAGGCCCCGCCTACTCGCCCACTCTCCTAAACACAATCATGGTGTTACGAGACTATTTATTTCATGCTTAAATGAAAGAAGCTAAATGTGTTAAAAATAATTAATATTTTAACATACAGCAGCAAGATAAGAACTACATGAATCAACTAGTCAGCACCTGAAAATCATCATCTGATTTATTTTTATTTTATTTTGTTTGGTAAGGAGAATTTTGTTTGTTTATGAGGAAGAGGCAGGACTTAAAGGTACTCACTGCGACCCCATAAAGACTGGCCAAAACGATAATCAGACAGTAAGAAATTAATGGTTAATTTGTATTTAAATTTAAAAAAATTATAAGCAGATTTTGTGCCAACTACCATGTGTTTGTTTTCACAAACAGCCAAAGTGACTGAAAATAGGTCAGCAATGGCACCATCCACAAAAGAGCCGTTTGTACAGTGCTTTGTTTACATTGAGTGAGTACCTGCAATTTAGAATTTCATATCAATGTATCTGGAAAACTACAGTGTAAACTCTTTCAATCTGAACAATTTGGTATATTTCAGCATAACAGTTTTTTTTTTTGCAATAAGTACCTTTAAAACTTGTCTGCAGGCTTCAACTTCCGGGTTTTTATTCACCTTAAGCGCGCGTGTGTGTGTGTAGTTGTTTGTCCTGTCCGGGGTGTAGCACCCCACCTCTTGTCCACTGATCTCTACAGATCCAGCTTCCCCAGCCCCTACACAAGATCAAACAGGTACAGAAACAGGTCGAGTGAAGAACAGTTTTTTAAAAATAAATAAATAAATCTGTGTGCGCACCTGTGCAAACTCAAGAGCATGGACGCAAAAAAGATTTTCACTGAGCTGCTTTTATTTTTCCTCAGAAGGACTGAGCCAGTGACCTTCAACAACCAAAAGATACTAGAGATAACTGAAAACTCTTTTCTTTAACCCCGGGAAACAACATCTGACATCAAGTTCAAGGTTTGTTAAGTAGTTTTATAAAACCACCAGGAAACAGAAATGGGTAGAGTGCACAGAAGTTGATCAAATAAAAATGTCTTGTGTCTTGAACGCTCTAATGAACGACATTAGGCTGAAATGTTATTAAAAAAAAGGTGCTTAGCTCCTGAAAACTAAAACATGAGATTCTGCTGCTTCCCTTTAGTTTAGCA
>NC_051445.1:2295426-2318492 GCF_001649575.2 Kryptolebias marmoratus
CCTCCTCCTCCTCCATTGTGCGTGCCATGCCAGAGTCCGGGCTGGCATCTGGGAGGTTGTGATTGAGAAGTGTAAATAAATAATAATCCCTGGAAAGGAGACCGGCACATCAGCATCTGTCGACTCCCCAGCTAATAGTTTTTATTGTGGTGCCATCAATTTAGCACTCTTTGTTTCCTGGATTCCCCCACCCGCACCGGAGCACATAGCTCCTTGGTTTTTTGTTTTTAATTAAACTGAAACAGATTTTTGTTTAAAGGTTCTCTTCCTGCTTTTTTTTTTTTTTTGTGGCATCTTCAGGCAAAATTCAGATGATATTAGGTCTATCACCAACCATTTCTATTTTGGATTAAACGAATCGACTATTTTTTTTTTTTTATCCAATCAATCAATCTAAAATCATTTTTTTCCAAAAGTCATAATCAACTATTTTATTTCAGTTCATTTTATTTTTAAATCAGCTAACCGTTTACAGCAAAATAAAATGTAAACAAAGACGTGCAAAACAAAGAAAAAAGAAAAATAGAGGTTTAAGGTTCCAACTGCAGAATGACAAATAAATAAATAAATGAAGCTCTTATTTATGCATTTCAAAATAAAAAGCTTGAATATTCAGCATGTCGTGAGGATATTATTGGTAAAAACCACAAAACACGGTGGTGAGAAATCCTTCTTTTGCAGGAATATCTTTGCTATCAGAAAAACCTTTTTTATTAGATAACTCTGCCAAATGTCCTTTTAACTTCACCTACATGCCTCGCATCATGGCCTTTATACATTTAATTAACTAATTTCATGTTTTATATTTGAATTGGTCTGAATTTTATTCATTCAGCTGTTGACAGGCAGAAGCCAAAAGGACCCAGTAAAATCAGAACATTAACAGTGGTGTTGAGTCAAGATCGGCTCCCCAAACTAAAGTCTACCAAATCAAGATCTTTTCTTTTAGCATTTTATTTAAAATACCATAGTTTAAAACAACAGAATGGGAGGAAACTTTGGTGACGGCGGCAGATCTTGACCGATGAACAAAACTCAACACAGACAGGGCGTTATCCAACGTAAGCCCAGATTCAGGTGGAAGAAGTTTCCTCAAATATTAGTGACCTGTTCTGGTAAAACGAGCCAGAACGAGCTCAGGCTGCAGAACAAAGTGGGTAGAAAATGTGGATTTTTTTCTATAACTGACATTTATGAGTCCATAAAGAAGCCATCTAGTGATTCTGGAAATAAAGTGGAATTTAATCTTCTTAATCTACCTTTAAATCGAAGTTTTCTGATGGGTATTCAGAAAGAATCCTTTGAAATTGGCCATTTTTCTCTGCCGGCTGCCATAGTGCTGGGAAATCCCTTCGTATAACGTAAATGTCAGGCTGGTGACATCACTTCAAACCGATAAAGACGACGTCTTCAAATCTCAACAAACTACAGATTGTTTTGAAGCTTGTGGGATGGAGAATTTGAAAATAATAACCTAATATTGAAAAAGATCCTCACTGAGATTCATTTTGCCAACTAGAAAATGTAGCAGACAACCTGTCTAACCTCGGAAAAGACCGGAACCAGACTGCCGTATGCAGCACAGACTAGTGGTGTGGAGAACAACTGATGAAACGTTGAAGAAAATAAAATACGACTCCCTTTATTTTTTCCAAAAATTTCACTTTTTTTGTTTTATATTTTCCTGATTTCTATGTTTAACAATATAACCTCATTATTTAAGTGTTTTCCTGTAAAGCATGTAGCTGAGGTTAGCTTTCTTTGACTGTCAGGCCGTCATTTGTTCTGGTTACAGTCAGCGACGTGGCCGCAAGCTGCGCTGCAGCTCGGCCTTCTGCGGCACGTCTCCTCCCCGGTCATCCCAGAGGCAGGAGGTGGTAAAGTGTAAAAAAAAAAACACTTGTTATAAAACCCCAAATTCATTACAAGAATTCTTCGTGTTACCCGTATTTACCAGTAAATTACACTTTTAACACCCATTCCTGCGACTCCGTCCGTGTTTTTGAGGAGCCTGAATAAAAGTTCATTAAATCAATGACGTCATTTCCGTCACCGACTTCGGATGAGACACCGTCGAGGACGAGGAGATCAAGTGCAGCGCGTCGCACGCATGCTTGCCCGTGCACGTGCAAACCACAGACCTGCGCGCGCGTGCACGAGCGTTCAGATCAGGGTCTGCGCATCCGTCATCCCGCAAAAAACAGAAGAACTCCGTTTCCGTCTCGTTAATTTTCAACCGCAGCCGAATCAGGAACGTTCGCAGATTGGCACACAATTCCAGATGACAGACACACACTCTGAACACAGTGGGGGAAATGAAATAAATAAAAATAAATAAATTACCCACTCTTTCGGAGTGGGCTGTGTGTTTAAAAGGTAGAAATATGCTGGTGTTTTGTGGACATGGGAAGCAGGCTGATGGGTGCATAAATAAGGCATGTTGGAACATCTGGTCTTTGTTGTGCGTTCAGCTTTTTAATGTCTTCAAAGAGCAACTCTGACGCATCGCTGACTACCGCTCCTTGCTCCTGCTTCATTTTAGCACGGAATAATAAACCATCTTTGGGGAATTGAGTCCCTCAGTCTCTGCCGCTCTCTTCATTTGGATATGCCAATGCAGCTCCCCCTTTTCTCTCTCGCTTCCACTCCTGCACCCCATTTAAGGGAACTTTCCTTTTTACTTAGTTGATTTTAAATTTTTTATACCTTGGGGAATGCTGGTGTGTGTCACTGCAGTCGCCGGCTGCGTTGCTACGAGCACAATTAAAATTCACGCACACTTTCCTCTTCCTCATTCCACGGCACGCTCAGATGCTTCCTCTCCGGACGACGCCGGAGACGGAAAAGTTGTAAATTTCTGATTATATGCAGAGCAGATTTAGTCTGGAAGGCCCCTCTCAACACGATTAAGCACCCAGCAGCCATAAATTAAACACATACAGGACTTCATAACTGAGTGCTAATCCTGTTGACCACGAGAGCCGTGTTCGGCTTGTAGTTTCATTACGAGCACGAGTCACGGGCTGTGTTCAACAAGGGCTCTGCTGCTCAAAAAAAAATCAACCGGCTACATAACACGTCAGGAAATGTTCCTGCCAGACCGGCGCAGAGAAGCAACCAAAGACGCAGCAGCACACTCTCACAGCGCGCCACGCTGCTATTTCAGGAGGGCCCGTTCACTCGTTACACACGGTAATTGAAAGATGACGGCAGACTGTACTCCCTGAGAAAAAGATCATTCACATGTGGATTCAATGGCAGGAAGTGTTGAGGAACAAAAGGCTTTTTTTTTTTGGTGCTGTGGGGTCTGAATGCTGTGAAAGTCGGCGTGATTAAGCAACTTGCTGCTGACTGATTTAAGAAATTAATGTTTTGACATGAAAGTCAGAATGTATGTTTTAAAAATAAAAACTCTTTAAACGTAGGACATTTTACTTTAGTATCAATTATGAAGTTCACGAGCCTTTTCATATTTATTATAAATTTAGATTCTGTATATTACAAAACGCTAATTAGTAAAAAGTTGTCATATAAGGAAACCAGCATCAAATCTTTACTTCAACAAGCGCCAGAGAAAGCAGATGTTGATGCTCATTTCTTTGTTTTAACAGTTGGGAAAAGGTACGATACCAGAAAACTTCTTTCCCCCTAGAAATCAACCATTAATTAACAATAAACAATTTCTCCACACTGTCTAATTGGCACCACGTTTGTCAAGATACAGTTAAAGAGACTGCTTAATTAATTAAACATGAAATAGCACCTTCCCTGTGAGTGTTTGAGAATACAGATGTAAAAGTAGTTTTTTTTCCTCTCTCTGCACACCAACACCTCCACCCTAACCTCTAAGAAAAAAAAAAAAATTCCAGCGCCAGATTTGATAAGATTTGTTCTCTTTATCACTTTAATTAGCACCTCCCTCCTGTCCCCTTTGCAAATGAGGGTTAGGTGAGGGGGTTCGGGATTTGATGACTTAAAATGCACACAGCTAACGAGTTATTCATCCCCTGCACAGCTGTTAAGGCAATTTAACGGCTTCTTTTCCATTCTCTTGATGCTTGCTTGTCAAGGAGGGAAAGGTGGCAAGAGGCCTCGCAACTGCTCCATTATCCTGGCGGAGATGCTCTCTGATTCAAAAATGGTCACAATTTTTTTCCATTCACCTGCAGCGGGAAAGATTTACAGCTATTCATATCTCAAACTTGAGTCTTTCTTGGAACTAATGACCATTTCTGTGCGACTCTCTCCTGCCTCTGAAGATGGAAGTGTTTCGTAGGCAAACAAGGTGTGAAAAAAAACAAAAAAAAAACAACCCAAACCTTCCTGCTTTAAAGCTGTTTCTGCTCAGAACTACAGTATGAGCACATTTCCATGCACACGGTATACTGGCACGCCACCATTGCCCATCTGTCACCGTGCAGTTATGATCAGAAGAAAGAAAAGCACCTCGGCTCCCGTGCAGATCACTAACCACGAGGCACCAGCGCTGGAGGGTCACCGCGAACTTCTGCACAACCCGACACAAATGCAAATAGTTTTAGGAAATCTACTTAAAATTTAAAAAGTTACGCCTGGTTGACGACTCGTTTCTCTTGCTTTTATTTACAAAATTCCTAAATAGATTCTGAAACGTGACCAAACTTTCTCCATTAAAGCCCAACAGTTATCTAACCTTGGAAATATTTTGATTTTAGACCGCAGAAGAAGCTGCTGCCAGTGGCTTATCAGTCACCATGGTAACCTCAAGCCTGTGTCTGTCACTCCCTGACATAAGTTGTCTCTGGCTGCGATATGAAAAGCTTTAAAAGAAAAGTTATTTTTCACTTCCTGTTGTGAAAAGAAAAGTCTTAGCTCAAAAACAATGGAGGTCAATGGGTTTGTTACCCATTTACCTTTTAAAGACTATTAAGAGTCAAATTTAGGACACATAAACTGTGGAACATAATGGCTCATAGGAAAATGCCTTTCAAAGCAACAAAATTTTAAATTTAATTTGAATCCTTCAAGGAAAACTACAACAAACCAGATTCTCTCCAAACGTTTTTCTGACGGGACTGCTGCATGATGGGACTTGTAGTTTTCTTACAGCGTAACAACATCTATAAACCTCAGTTAGAACTACAGAACAAATGAATGCAGACGTTAAAAGAAAAGAAGATGCTGGATGAAGCAATGAATGAAGGAACGCATTAATTTAAGACAACAAAAAGTATTTTAAGTCCTATAATCTGGACTAATTTAAAATTTAAGACCTAAAAATTTAAACTAATGTACTTAATTGTATGAATTATGCATCTTTTGTTATTGTTTTATGGGATGGAAATTAGCATTTTGCTAAATGCTGTATATTTATGACAACATTGTACGCTCATTAATATGCACTCTCATTTCAATAAAATTAATCAATCAATCAATCAATTGATGTTTGTATGACTTTTTAAGAACTTGCAGAAACTCTGATTTGGGTGTGCACAGTCTGCATTTGGGGTGATTCAGGAGAAAACTTAAGTCCTAAAGCAGTGAGAGACTCATGGGCTGAAAAAAAAACACTTAAGTTTCAAAGTTTTGTTGTATAAAATGTTCAAGGAGTAAAGATTGTGGAAATGAGAAGAAAAAAAAATCTGGATATCTCAGGCAGCTCAAAAATGTTTAACATCCTGTGGAAACATCTCCAAAATAAAAGTCACCAGATTTAAACTGTGTAAAAACTATTAAAGTACCAGTTCAGCCATTTAAAGTCCAACTTTCTGAGACCTGTTTAAACTTTGAGCTCCAAGGAAAACCAGATTTTCTCATGAGTTTCACTTAAATCTTGTTGTTGTTTAAAGGGGAGACTTTTCACAGCTTTCTGTTTGTTTCGTATGCAACGGACAATATTCTGTTAACAAAAGTCCCGACGAACTATTCCAGATCTGATGAGTGATTTGATTCCTCAAAGTTGGGTGCAGATTAGTGAAACAAAAGTTGGAAATAGAATAACGCCTGTTTTGATGCATTACTTTTAAAAAACAACAAAAATTTATCTCTATCTATTTATCTCCTGCGTGGCCGTCGCCTCTCTCCTCTTTAAAAAAAAAAAATTCATTAAACATAATTCAGAGCGGGAAGTGGCGAGGCACTTTTGATGTGCAAACGGCCTAAAAATCTGTGATGCAACTTCTGCTGTCGAGTCTGTTTTGGTCAATGCATAAGTGGAGCCATTGTGACGAGTGGCGCCCGGCGAGTGGTGTTGTTCATCGATGAGTTATTGTTTTAAAATGAAAGTGGTAAGACAGGTTTAGAAAAGAAAAAATGGGTTCAATGAGTACTTCAAACCGCAAGAGGCCACTTCAGCTAAAATCATGGAAAATGAACAAGAGGCTGCAGACTGTATAAATAAAGATGAGTTGATTGTTATTGAAATATTAGGGAAAATCTGCTAACTGCAGGCTTCACAGAAAGATATATTATGGCAGGAGACAAAAAGCAACAATAGGAGTCTTTACTTTGTCTTTTTCTGAACTGCAACGTTCAGTGCTCCATTATTCCTCACCCACAGCGATCAGTTAAAAAAAGATTAGCATTGACGGGGAAATCTATTCGAGGCATGAGCTGAGTGAACAAACTCGAGGCTTCGGCTCGAACTCCTGAAGACGCCGAAGTGCTAAGCAGATCCATCTGTCCGCGTCGACACGTTCCTGCTCGAGATGCTCCAACTGTAAACAGAGGTGGAAGGTCTGCGGCTGCCTCTCAGCTTCCAAACAAAAGGCGTTTTGTCTGAGCAAAAAAAAAAAAAAAAAAAAAAAAAAAAAACAGGCCAGCTATGAGGTGTCGGCCTCACAGACAAATAAAAGCCGTGGAATGTTGCTCCCCACAGCTTAAACCGCCTCAAACCAGCAGATGAGGCCCGTTTAAGACCCCAAATCGTGTAATAGGTTTACCAAAACCAGATAATTCAAAATTAGGCTGAGCTAATAAAATCAAAGCAGATAAGAAATGGGCATGAGCTTATGTTTCCATAAATCAGAAAACATATTCAGTGTGATGTTGCTGAACTAATGTGATCAGTAGGACAGTTTGAATCCCCCGCACCGGTTCGTGTTTAATCTAGTCTCCTTACACCTGGAAGGCAAAGAGTGACTCCGTCATTAAAGTTATTAATTTCCACACCTCTAACCGTCTGCTTCTCCACATTTAGAAATCCAGGTGTGGGCTTTTTCTTTTTCTCCTAATGGCTGGCAGTTCAGCAAAAAAAAAAAAAAGTCTTAGAGATGAGTTCCCCAATTTACGTTGCGGCGATCCCACGGAGATTGCCATCATTAAAATAACTTTATTAGGCTTTCTGCTGCATTTCCTGTTTGATTTACTGTGCAGTCCCAGGGGCTCATGGGTAGGCGCAGAGGACTCCACGGCACGAGCCAGACCTGCCGATGTTGTGCCGCAGCAACCTGAGCGTAACGTCCCTATTAATCTGGAGACAAACGCGGCAGAAACACGGCGAAGGCGGCGACCGATAAATCTGCTGCAGGCTTTTTAATGCAGCACGCGTTCACGCTGACGCGGCGACGGAGAGGAAACGAGCGAGCGTTTCCAGGACGCCGTCCGGCTGACTGACGTGTGCAGCAGTTTCACACAAACAGAATGGAAAGTGGAAGAAGTTTGATCGGTTAAAGGTGTGACTCACTTCCTTCCATTTAAGATGAGCAACATTTTTAAGCCAAGTGTTGACATCTGTTTTGGTGCTTCCTTTAAAAAGATCATCTATCTTCAAGTTAACTATGAAAAGAAGCACTTAGCCAAAAAAAATGCAAAACAAATCCAATTCAAGATGGCCAGCACAGCCAACTTAGCTTTGAAAACACAAAACTCAATATAGTTCAGTCAGTCTCACAGATATAGAGCTAAAACTTGATGTGGTAGTAACTGAGAGTCATTCACAACATGAACTCTGAGGTGGAAACAAGGCGTAACAAGATTTGTAATTTAAACGCGACCTCCATCAGACTCCGGAGTGAGCAGTTTACGGCCCTGAAGCGCCACGCGTGCGCAGAAGACGTGATGTCACGCACAGCACGCCGCGTTTACAAAAATAAGCATAGTTGCTGCACACGTTAGCACGCGTGTATCGAATCAGAACGAACCAAATTACCATCTGCCGTACCTTGTTCCGTCCAGCGTTTACATTTAATCTTGCCACTTCCTGTCTACTCCAGCGCATGACTGCACTAAGATCCGACACCAATGTTGGTACAGATTACATCAATATTTGGCTCAATCTGCACACCCCTACTTTAATGACCTAGAAGGGGGATGAAATGTAACGTGACCGTTCAGCTGTTTTGAAAAACATCAGGTATGTTCCTAATTTAGTCCAAAGTGATCGGAGTCAGATTTGGAAAAAAATAAAAATTAAAAATCTGATTTGGACCAGTCTTGCCGGCAGCGTGAATGGACCCTTAAGGCTCGTTCACGTTCAAATCGCCGTGAAGGCAAGTCCGTTTTTATTCTGCCTCTGGCTGCTCAGAAATCACCGATGAATCACAGATATGAGCTTTCAGAAATGAAGCGAGAATTGAGGAACCATCGTGTTCACCTGCGTCGACTTGAACGCGCAACAAGTTAAACGTGTGTCAAACATCTTCCTCCTATCGTTCTCAAAACACAATGAATTAACTCAGTTTAGCAGCTCTCTCTGCGGTTAACCATTTTTTAAACTCGAAGCAAAGTTGCTGTTGATCTTCGCTCAGTAATAAATCCGTTTGTCGTTATCGAATCCTGCGACCAGGTGGAAGCGCAGACCAGACGTCGTCACTCCATTGAGCCACAGAGCCGGCTCACCTTTTCACCTGTCGACCGTTTTGGCGCCTCTTTTTGAAGAAACAGCCTTCAGTCGGAAACCCCGACATGAAGGGCTGCGGGTGACATGCATTTCTTTAAGCAATGCGAGGCCTTTAATATTAATATAAACCTTCCTCGCACCAGATTGCATTCAGTAAACATAAGACTGCTCAGCATTGTCTTTTTGACAACTTATCCAACATTTCATCTCATAGTATTTGACTGCAAGTTCACACGGTTGCCAATATTTCTATAGTTTCTGTAAATAATCCTCATTTTTTTGCTCTATATTCAGATTTGCTCATTAGTTTCACTCATCACTGTGACTGTACGTACAATAAAAAAAAATGCTCTGTGAGCTTTAAATACCACTAGGGGAGGAATAAAGCGTTTTAAATTTAACTGAATTGAAAAAAAAAAAAAAAAAAAAAAAAATACTCCCAACCAGGCTTTAAACTAACTCAACTAGTCATTATGTAGTAAACTGAAAGCACAACTACAAACAGCAGTACGCAAATATAAAAAAAGACAATTTTTTAAACAAACACAGATACTTAAAGTAGACCAGGTCAGGTGTGTGTGTGTGGGTGTGTGTACAAAGTCGGAACAAACAGGTTCAATTAAACAGACTCCAATAGAAACCACAGCAGCAAAACCAGCCTAAGAAATACAAGTTTAACTCACCACTTGTGTTCATTTGAGTACGAAATCCGTCCTTCCAGATGAGGTTACCAACAACGTTTTATTTTGTTTCCAAAAGTGGTGATTTCTTGTGATTTTTCCTGTTTTTCTGCAGCTTTTCGGCTATTGGCTAATGTTAGCCTGCCCGATTCCAGCGTTGATAACTGAACAGCTAGCAAACAAGTGGTTGATAAAGCTCCAAATTTCCGGATGCTAGCCAGTCTTTTTTTGAACAAAGTCCATTTTTTTATAACGCAGTTGTCCTAAAAAATGCCACTAATATTAACTTTGCATCAGAAACATATCCACCTGCTATCATTTTCGGTGTATTAGCTGTTACCTTCACCTTAGAGCAGACGCTGAGTAAGCTAGTCCCGCGCGAGTCTGAAAAAAACCCGCTCATTGGCTACTTTAAATCTGATTGGTTGATTGAAACGTCCGTCAAGAACTCTCGTTTTGTTTATTGCCTGGGAGGAGGAGATTCCGCCTAGATACAGTGGATTAAAAAAATCCGATTGGTTAAATATTTTCTCGCGCACTGATTGGGCAGAAAACACTATAGCCAAGGAAGACGTGTTTTTATTTAATTTACAAAATAAATAGAATAGATGCTAAGATTGCATAGTTTGGATGATACTGGTCAAATATATATATTTTTACTTTTTCTTCCTTTCTTGGGTCCATTCAGGATTTGTAGCTCTTTTTTTAACTGGTTAGGTTGTTTGAATTAGTTATTTTTACCTTCAAGACTTGTTTGTTTCCACCCAACCCAGCCTGTCTGCATGGAAAAAAAAAAGTTTAATACACATTTTAACATTTGTGTGTGCCCCTTTTTGGTGTGGAGGAATGTGAGCTGTTTCTATTTTAACCCCCTTCAAATGACGCCTCTTTCATTCATGTTGGAACCTAGTTCACATCTTTTTAAACCAAACAAAAGTAAAATATAACTGGCAGGAATCTGGGTGGCAAACCTCTGCAAGCCTCATCTTGCAGGCCTTATATCCACCTTCACATGTGCAGTCAGTTACAACCATGAGGACAATGAAGCCTTTTTGCCTCCCAAAGACTCCTGCAGGAAAGACTTCAGGTTATAAACCTTTAAATTCAGTTTGAAGCATAAAAATGGTAATTGAGAAGCTGATGCCGCTTATTTGATTCATACACCAGAAATACAGATCAGAGATTCTTCTAACAAGATGAGTTTATCTTTAGATTATCTTTAGCTCCTCTCTGCAGCTTTAAATAAACTTAAATGCTTTAATTTTCTTTGTTTTCAGCTGCTAATCATTGATTATTTGGTTGATAAGCTCTTACACAAGCTAACATACAGTGTGACAGATTATTTAGCAGAACTCAAGTCTTTATTAAACTTAAAAACAAAGATGCACAATTAAAATGTTTGTTCCTAAACAGGAACTCCTGTTTCCTTCAGTTTGTGGCGTAAACGCTCACTTTTGATTGACGTCTTGGTGCATTCTCTGGGGGATTGTGTTCAACGGAGCATGGATGGTTTACAGTCTTTAAATATGTCCACACTGCAGATGTGCATCTTTAATGCAACACAAAATAATTCAAATTACTGGACTAATTCAGCGCCGCTGCATGAAACTGTTCACTTCGTCTAAATGTTGTTTTTTTCCACCACATGTTCATAAAAGCTGCACATTTATCTGTTTTTACATCTTTACATCAGATCTGAAAGTTTCCAGAACCAGATTTATTCAAGGACACCACTTCAAGACGGAGAACCGAGTTTACTTTTTACACCCAAACTTATAAATACATCCCATAATTATGTTTAATAAATGTGCTTTAGAGAAGTATTTCCAGCATGTTTACAGATGTATTTAGGTTTGTTCATCACAAAGAGACGATTATTTACCCGCATCTGCTTTTTCTGTTGCTTTTCTTTGCTAAATTAACGTTTTGTGCATTTAGATTTTAAAATGTTTCATAAAAAAAAGAATAACCAGAGAAACGGCAGCTGAGAGCTGAATGTCTTCACTGAACGCTGCTGACTCATTAAAACAAGCTAAAATCAGCTAAACTAAAGCTAAATGCTAAACTCTGCAGGACAGCAGATAAAAGCTAAAACTGGCCAAACGGCTGCTAAAAGCCGAATGTCGCAAAACTGCTAAAAAGCTAAAATTAGCAGGACAGAAACTGACAGCTAACAGAAAGCATGAGAAACAACGATTTTCAAAAAACTGAAAAGACCTCAGTGTGTTTCTGTGGGAAGATTTTTTATAAACAAAGTTAAATAATTCAAAAAGCATAAAAGTTACAAAAACTACAAACCATAGCCGAAGGATTTGATTCATGAACTGTTAAAATAGTTCAAAGTTGGCAAAAGTAGTCTGACTGCAAAAAAACGTATGGAGGAAACTTCATACAGGAAAACAACAGCGTGAACGCTGACTCAGCAAGAAAACAACAGCGTGAACGCTGACTCAGCAGGAAAACAACAGCTGACCGCTGACTCAGCAGGAAAACAACAGCTGACCGCTGACTCAGCAAGAAAACAACAGCATGAACCCTGACTCAGCAGGAAAACAAAAGCTGACTGCTGACTCAGCAAGAAAAGAACAGCATGAACCCTGACTCAGCAGGAAAACAACAGCGTGAACGCTGATTCAGCAGGAAAACAACAGCATGAACGCTGACTCAGCAGGAAAACAACAGCATGAACGCTGATTCAGCAGGAAAACAATGCTTACTCAGCAGGAAAACAACAGCATGAACCCTGACTCAGCAGGAAAACAACAATGTGAATGCTGACTCAGCAGGAAACCAACAGTAAATGCTGACTCAGGGAAAACAACAGCGGGAACGCTGACTCAGCAGGAAAACAACAGCGTGAACACTGACTCAGCAGGAAAACAATGCTGACTCAGCATTTCCCATGTTAGCTCTGTTAGCAGGCTTCAGGCGCCGTCAGGCTGAAACAGGAAGCATCTTTATTTCACTGCTCTTACTCCTAATTAAACCTCCTGACTTATTGTCCTTTTATAAACTCTTTAGGTGTAACCTATAAATAAGGAGTCTGTGTCTTGAATTCGCACTTTACTCCGAGCTCCACCCAGCTGCACCACACGTGCGTCAGACGGAACCATTAATGTGGAAACTGGTTATTTCTAGGATTCCTGCAAATAACACAAGAAGACGCTGGATGTTTGGTGTTTTTGTTTCTTCTCTCTTCGCCTAAAAGGAGCTGTGTGCAGCTCAGCGTAATAATTTCAACATAAAACACACACAGCAGCACGAGCTGCCCGGGGTGGCAGCGCCGGTGACTCATCAGTCACCTTTCTCGCCATAATTATCGTTTCTATTTGAACACGTGGGGCGGCTTTAAAGACTCGGCCTCAGAGAGGAAGGTCGAACCTTTCCAGGCTCAGAGATCACCTGCAGCTTCGAGCGCGAACGCCATCTTTCCCCTCTGTACGCCACGTGTCAAACTCAAGGCCCACGGGCCAGATCCGGCCCTTGTTACAACTTTTCCCGGCCCTTGAGACCGAGTCTCTGCTGCTTCTTGTTTTGTTTTAAAAACAGAACGTTTTCAGGGCAGGATTTCTGTCAGAAAGAGAACGGCTGAACGGGAAACAGGAAAAGATGTTTGGAGCTGATGTGCATCAGAGCATCGAACCCTGACAACTTTTATATTTTCTGTCTGACTCTTGGCGTCTCTTCGTTGGCTCCTTCTTCACCTTTGGATCCATCTGAACATTTTACTGGTGGCTTTAAGGGATTTAAACGGTCTTGGCTCGTCGTATTTAACTGATCTTATTAACGTCTCCACACGGCCGCCCAACCAGGCAGCTTCTCCTGGATATTCCAACATCCAGATTAAAAACTAAAGGATGTTCTTCCAAACTAAACCCCTGCTTCAGCCTTTTCAACTCGGTTTCTGATTCAAACAGAGCCGGAGATTTTTTCTCCTTTTGTTGTGCTTTTATGTGTATATTTTATTCTTGTTTTTACCACATTTGATCTTTTATTTTGTCTGTGAAGAACTTCGGTCAGCCCGAGTTGTTTTAAATCTGCTGCAGAAAACAAAACAACATTTCTGTAACTTCCAAGAACAATGTTCGTGTTTTTTTTATGTCAGTCAGGTTTATTTACACTGTGGAGCACATTTTAAAACAACCGGACAACAAGTCGACATAATAAAAACAAGAATAAAAGCACAATAAAATGTATAAAAGCGCAGCAGAAGTAGATAAGGTTGATTCAAATCGATGAACTTTGATTTGGGGGATTTTTAAACCAATTTAATGTAAAAATTAAAAAGAAGCAAAACAAAAGAAAAGAAAGCTTCTGTTTCAGACTCTTTAATCAATAAAATGAGTTTATATTTCTGTTTGACAGCCTGGAGCTTCATTTAAATCTTTATTTCACGTTAAAAATGACTCAGATTGGCCTTGGAGTTTCATTTCCCCTCAAACTCGTCCTGAAAGTGAAAACGAGTCAGATCCTGGTGAAAACGGTGATAATGATAAAATGCTGGAGTTGCTGATGTTTGTTGGCACCTCTGTCAGTGAGTAACTCATCTGAAATGCAAAAAAAAAAAAAAAAAAGAAGCTTAATAGAGCTTCTTTATTTCGCGACGTGTCGTTTTTTCACCTCTTAATTCGTTTTCTGTCCCCTCTGATCGTCACCTCTGACAGAAAGAAAACCTGAGTGTCTGTTAGTCGGGAATCATTTCTTTTATATTTCTTTGCCTTGGAGCACACACACTCTTACACTTTGACGTGTTGTTGTTTTAAAAATCAGCGTTCATGTTCCTCCGGAGGTGAACAGGTGAGGGGAGTTCACAGTGAGGTCAGGACACCTGCGCTGCTCTCAGTTCGTCTTCGTTTTTTTTTTGTTTTTTTTATCATATATATGGCAACTCCCCCGCGGAGGGCTCCTCCATTCCAGGTGTTCACACCTCACATTTTATTTATTTCAGATTTCACAGGTGTTTGAGATACACTCAGCAGAAGAAGAGCTGCAGGTACAGTCGCTCTGAGAGGAAGAGGCACGGCGAGCTCTCACAGACTTCAAATATATTTACAAATAATAAACAATCAATGATTCATAAGATGTGATATTTACAGTTATTACAAACACGTGACATCCCCCTACACACACACACACACACACACACACACAGCCTGCAAGGTTTTTAAAAACATTTCACATTGTCTGAACTCTTCTGTTCGAGTTAATGCCAAGAAATCTGTGGAACAATACAAACAGTTTAATCGTGTAATTAACAATCAATAACCACTTCTAGTTGGAACATTTCTGCAGAGAGGAACCGAGAAACACTTAGAAAACAGTCAGTCGTAACAAAATAACCGGTGTTCTCATTGAAATGAACGCGTTAAAAAAGAAACACTTTTTGTACAGGAGTTTTTTACACAGGAGGAGCTTTCTGAATCGGATCTTTAACCAAAGGAAGACACATCGCAGACATCGATTTTCACACAGATTGCATATGTTTTTTTCTTTCTAAGGTGTTCTATAGGTTAGTCATTTTTACCTAAGCTTATTTGCATGATAGTAAAAATTGCATACGACAATAATTGTGAAGCTTGTAGCATGATTTGCTCGACATACAGCACTTTATAGGCGACCTTTAAAGCACATTTCTCCATTTAAGACGTTTAAGACACTTTTTGTTTTTACTGCTCATTGAAATCACATTTATAAATAAAACAAAAAAAAAGGTGGGAGTTTTTTTTTTAAAAAAACAAAAAAAACAAAAGCGTGACAAAAAATTGAAAATAAAGACTGTAATTACATCAGAAACACGGCAAATAAATAATGTCAGACAACAGAAAGGTTGTTTAATTCACATTTCTAACTGTGGCGATTCGGAGAGTTACAGTGACGAAGGTTCTGCAAAATAATCTAACATCGGCAGTGCCGTATAGTACAAGGCATTTGTTGGCATAGTTTCTTTAAGACTGTACTTTTTTTACAGTTACAATATAATGTCTATATATATTTATATTATATATCTTCCCTAACAAATAATAAGTAAAGACTGAGCTGTTCTCCGTGATGCACCAGCAGGATCCAGACTTTAAACCTCACATTAAGGCCTTTACAACCACTTGGTCCTCGATTTCATTTGCTGTTTTTATTTTTTTTTTTAAAAAAAAGAAAACTCCAGTATAACATTACGTAACACCTATCAAATTCCTATCAAACTCCTGGGGATTTTTTTTTCTTTCTGAATTAAATCAGTAGCTCAAAAAGATAAGTCAGTGTAAAACGACATACATTGAGTGCAGCCAGCAAAATATCCACGCAACATACTTACAATAACGTTTTTGTGCAGATTATTAAAATGATGCATGAGTCTTTACAGTGAATATTACAAGTTTTACAAAATTCAAAAAGTAGTACATGTTGTTGTCTCGTAGAAGTCGGGTTTCTTTCTAAACGCTCGTCAGACGCTGTCAGAACAGTCTGTGGGTTCAGTCCAAGTCTGCAGCAGGAAACTCGGAGTTCATGATTGAGTCGTCGGCTCCTACTCTTTGACCTCGTGCTCCGACTCGGACTGGGCCTCGGCTCCTCGGGCCAGCTGCTCTTCGATCTTGATGGAGAAGATGGTGCTGTTGGTCTGCGCGCTCTCGTCCAGCTCCTTCAGCAGCTCGCCGCTCTCCCTGAAGTCCGTCAGCTCCTCGTCGAAGGCCGGGCTGCTCCTGCTGCTGCTGCTGCTGCTGGTGTTGGCCGCCGTGTTGCTGCTGCTGCTGCTGCCGTTGTTGTTGTTGCTGTTGGGCTCTTTGGCCGCCTTGGCGGGGTGGTTGACGTAGAAGCGCTGGTTCTGGAAGAACTTGATGATGGTGAGCTTGGGTAAGTCCAGCTGGGCCGACAGGGTGTGGATGGCCTCCTCGTCGGGGTACAGGCCCACGTCCTGGATGAAGCTCTGCAGGATGCCCAGAGCCTCCAGGGAGATCTTCCCGCCGCCGCCGCGGGACTTCATGCTGCCTCCGCGGCTGCCCTCGTCCTCCATCTCGGCCGGGGAGGCGGTGGAGGGCTGGCGGGGTGGCAGGCGGGGGCCGGGGGTCGGCTGCTGAAGTTGCAAGGGCTGCTGGGATAGAAGAGGCTGGGAGGGGTGGAGGGACAGGGAGGGTTGGTGCTGCTGCGCCTGAGTCAGCTGAGACTGGAGGAGAAAAACGAGACGAGAAATCAGAGGAGGTTATCCGTCAATCTGAAACGTTGGATCACATTAAACTGGACTTTAGTGTAAAAATGAACTTAAAACAGCTGAAGTGTTCCTCAAACAGGTTGGAGACTAAACTCAGGAGGGTTTGAGACACCGATGTGAAAAATGGAGGACCCTCTGAAGACCCCCTCATGAATGGGATGCATCTGGAGATCTGACGGAGTTGGAGCCATTTTGAACATTATTTCAGAAAGTTTTCACACAGTTCAGCCCTGCACGGTGTTACAAACATAAACAGACAGGAGGCACTTTTTGCACATCCAGGAAAATTTCCACATGTTTTAATCAGAATGATGGCGTGACGTGATATTTGTGTTCACATGAACGGCGATGATCCACTTTGGTCTTCGCTGTGTTCAGAGCAGCTGGAGTTGCGTAAAGAAGCTACCTACAGCAGGAAAGATGTTCACCACTTCCACGCAGCCTAACTTTGCCTTGTGAGGAAAACCGGCCCGTGGTTGGAAGTCAGAGAATGTAATCAGCTCCACAGACGGGTTGTTTTCCTCCGTGTGTTTTCGGCGATGGCAGATTGTGCGTCTCATTGTCAGGGTAAAAGCAGCGGCAGAGACACTCAGGAACAGAAACGGGCCTCTCCGTTCTTATCAGGCTCGGCTGCCGGGCAGCGATAAACCGGCTCCCTGTGCACAATCCACGCAGCGATGGTCTGGCTGATTTGCTGCAGTGTGAGAATGCTATCGATGGCTTTCCCTCCGCCGTCAGAGTCCCGTTAGTGTAAACACATGACACATTGCTCATAAAATGTCTCATTGTGTGGCTGGAGGGGGGGAAGCGAGTGGGCAACTCGTGGTCCCTGTTGACCCCTCGCAAAATGGCTGCTCTTTTATTTTCATTTCTGAGTCAGACGCTGTCGATAGGTGTTTCATAATCAAGTTTGTAAAGCAGCACTTTGCAGAGACTCGGCCTGCCAGCTGCATGAACGTGCCCAAAGATGGGTTTTTACAGAACCAATATACTGAGCTGGGATGGTTCTTGTTGAGCAAATGTGAGCTAATTTGGCTGCTGTGTCGTGTTAGAGAACAAGCGGTGCAAAATATTTAAACACTGCTCGTTTATGGACAGTGCAGATCTGCACCATTAAGCCAGAAATAATCTTATTTTATCAATCTGAAACTGGTTCTGTTTGCATGCAGAGCTTGCAGAAAACTCCCTGATTTGTAGCAGAAATCCGATTAAATTATTTATTTCCTGTAAAGCAGAGTCTTTGTGAAACGGCTGGCCGTGTATCCAAGGAACCAAATAACAAATCAGCCACTCAGCTGCGGCGCGGACTTTTAATAGGAGTATTATTGTACTTCATTAAGATGTTTCTACCGTTAACTGAGCCTTTGTGTTATTTGCAATTCATACACCAGATGTCTCGTATAAAGCAGCTCCGTTAAATAAGTTCAGCCTAATGATATCTTTGAAAACAGCTTTTGCTGAAAAGTAGGAACTTTGAAGTGTTGCTGTGGTTCTAATTTACAAGAGTTCATTATAAATCTTAAGTGTTGTTTATTTATTTTCCTGCAATATTAGTAGAAAATGAATAAAAGGACAAAAATGGTGTTTGTTTCAGATGCGGAGCCTGGTTTTGTCCCGTGAGTATCGAGTCGGAATGAAAGCAGGTTTCATTTCGACTGGAAGTTTAAAAAACTTTAATTTTCTCCAGTTAGAGAAATCGTTTGGCACATTAAAGGCCTAGCAGTTCTTGAAGGAACGCAGCCTGATTCAAACTAAAACCATCTTCTGTTCAGAACGAAGAAGTTGGAGCCGTTTTGGTCAAAAACCTGAAATTTTTATCGTTTTTATTACAGCGAGACGTCACGCTTGCAGCGTTACCTGAAGGCTCGTGAGTTATTTTGCTAACAGACAGCCTCTCGTACAGAAGCCATGTTTTTGTCTGTATAAGTGGCGTCCGCCGCTCACCTGAAGCTGGTCGGTGGAAACGTGAATGAGGTGCGTCGGCCGCTCGTTGTGATGCTGCTGGCCGGC
The DNA here is from genome assembly GCF_001649575.2 of Kryptolebias marmoratus. Taxonomy (NCBI): domain Eukaryota; kingdom Metazoa; phylum Chordata; class Actinopteri; order Cyprinodontiformes; family Rivulidae; genus Kryptolebias; species Kryptolebias marmoratus. The sequence goes on from NC_051445.1 coordinate 2,314,136, forward strand.
GCTGCTCTCCTGCTCGTAGATGGCGTCGCGTTCGGTCTGCGAGAGGCTGAGGAACCGCCGGATCATGGAGAGGTTCTCCCAGAGCGTCCGGTTCTCCGGGGACGGATCCTCCTTCCAACGCAGCAGCTCACAGAGCCAGCCCTTAGAGAACAGAAATAAAACAATCAGCCGAGTCAGCGTTTTATTCAGCAAACTCTGACTTCTGCTCTTTATCACCAAAAACAAAAGCTGAGCGATAATGTTTTTGCTTCATCTTAGCAAACAATAAAATGTCTGTAAGTCCCATTTAACAGACAGGGAGCAGCATTCTCGGCGGGTGATATGCATTCCTTCAGAACTGTGAGGCTTTTTATTTAGATTTTCTTTATCCAGCTGCAACAAACATGATCTGAACGCAGCTGAACCTGCAGCTCGTGTTTCTCCTCCGCAGCTGAAGATGAAAACATGAATCACTCAAGGTCAAGCAGCGCAGCAGGAAGCAACAATTTAATGTGACAAGAAGCACACACACACACACACACACACACACACAAACACACACAAACACACACACACACTCGCCTGCTGAGCGCAGAGCGAGCAGCACCCCTGGGAGGAAACGAGCCACTCGTGTGTTTGAAATAATCCAGCAGAGGGCCACGAAACACAGAACACAGAACAACGCTCGGAACCGGAGGACTGGCTGCCGTCCTGACGTCAGCTGTTAGCAAAATATCCCCTGAACCACAGGACAGAATACAATCGTCTGCAACTGGTTCACTTCTAAACTTGACCCAATTCAAGATGGCTGCCACACTTAATCCACATGAAAATAGCAAAGCCTCAGTGAGTCCTTCACCGAGTTAAACTGGGAGTGGTTCACAGCACGTCACCTTCAAGGTTTGAATTTCTGTTCAAACAGGAAGTCCAGTCCAGGTTCTGGTTTCATCTGCAGGAAAACCGAAGCGTCGTAAGAAGTAAAAGTTGGCAGATTTACTGGAACAAACGATGTCGGGGTGATGAGAGTGTTTGTTTGGACGAACCGAGGCGTCTCAGCTGCAGAGACAGAAGGACGTGAAGACAGCCTGACCTCAGCTTCAGCAGCGTGAGTAAGAGCGAAAGGAAGTCACACGGAGGCGAGAGGTGGAAAGACGGGTGGCCGGAGAGTGTGTGTGTGTGTGTGTCCTGGCAGCGCGACAGAGCGGCGCTGTAATCTCCCGGCCAGTGTGCGGCAGCACCTTTCATTTCCACGGGATTACACCGTGATGCTGGTGACACACACACACACACACTCAGAGGCCACACTGCATACAAGAGATAACTCAGCAGTTTGGTCGTCCCCTGTTCCAACTCCTCCCATAAGCCACATCAAACCCAGGAGGGCTTTTGGAGGAAGCTGAGAGAGGGAGAGGCATAAAGAGGAGCGGGAGGCAGCGAGAGGTGGGTGGGGGGCGAGCAGAGGGGGCCATAAAGCCTGCGTGCCCACCTTGTTCCTTTGCCACGTTTATTGTTGCGTTTTTAATTTGCATGCAGAGGGATTTGGACGGCGCTCCGGTTGGGCTGTCTGTGGTTTCAGCTGATTCGGTACTGAAGAACACACACACACACACACACACAAACCAACCGCACACCATCTTGTCGAAGCCAGAGAAACAGTACCCAAGCCCAACGATGGAGTAATCCAACTCAAACACTCCCCAAACCAGCAGGATTAAACCCAAAGCAGCAGAGCCAATCAAACAAAGGAGCGACGTGAACTCCATTTCAATGCCAGGAAGTCCATTTGATGAAATAAACTACGGAGACTTTATTAGTTTACAAGTGTGAATATTTTATCTTCATTTCCTGCCTTTTAACAATCCTAACAGCTCTAACCGGCCAGGTTCAAGTCAGAAAGAAAAACGGAATTTGCTAAACTTTTTTTTTGTTTTGTTGCTGTACGCCGAGCAGCAGTTAACTCTGCTCCCAGGCAGCGCCGAGGACGGCGGACAGTCAGCATTTTCCACAGCAGCTTCCACAGCTTTGTTTGTGTTTGTCTAATTGCATCGATTCCACAGAAACAGGCAGCGAGACGGGAACAAAGAGAGACGACCACACGGGTTAGCTCAGCCCTCGTTCGCAAACTTTTAAATGAAAAAAATTAAATACATTTCCTCTAAAATACAACCACAAATTCCAAAAAATGTGGGACGTTGGGTAAAATATAAGTAAGAAAAAAAGAATGGAGGAGCGTTTTACAACTAATTAGGTTAATTGGAGGCAGGTCAGTGAGAGGAGTGAGGTTAAAAAGAGGCTCTGAGGTCAAAGGTCAAGGCTGGTTCTGGTTCTGTTCTGCTCAGGATTACTGTGCCGTCCACAAATGCTGCTTAAAGCTCTATCAGGCAAAGAAGAAGCCAGATGTGTCTCCTCTGGACCAAAGAGGAGAACTGTTCTGAGGTCAGCCTGCCTCTCTGATGGTATGGGGGTGCATTAGTGCCTCCAGGTTTTAGAGCAACATCTGCTCCCATCCAGGACCATTGAACAGACAGAATGGGTCAACCTCAGGTCCAGATGTTTACAGATGCTGCACAGAGGGAAACATGGACCTGACCAAACTTTTCTGACATGTTTTGCTGCCATTAAATTCAAAATTCCCATTTTCCCCCCTAAAAACGGTACAAATGTTGACTGTGCTCCACTGTAAATAAAATATGGGTTTATGGGATTTGTAAATCACTGAATTCTGTTTTTAATAATATTTTACACAACCTGTCTGCAGGTAGAAACCTACACGCTGGGATGTTTCTGTAAATGTCGCTGCATAAAAAACGCTTCGCCTCAACATTCCCGCACTCGTGTGATATTACCAAACTGTTGCAAACCTGTTTTCCCCCCTTATTGTCGAACGTAATTTGTTGAGCCTCTCCACCGCAGCTGACAAGCACCAACTGCTCTCCATCGGATCACAGAACTTGCTGCCCCTGCCGCTAAAGTGTTCGAATACGTTCCAGAAAACAAAAATCTAGGGCTCTTCAATCCAGTGTACTCTGTGTTTTGTTGAAGATCATTAAGGGCCCTCTATAAATAAACAGAACAGGCGGTTCGGAGCAGAAACGTTCCCGCCGAAAAACCGCCGAAACAGGAACCTTGCTGCAACCGATGAAGATTATTAATGAGGCCTAACAGCTGACCCGTACCAGAAACAGAAGTGAAAGCTTTAATTTTAGTAAGACGACTGTTAAACTTCACACCACGGGAGGGGCAGGTCCACCTCGTTTCCTGAATGCATATCGCCCGCCTCCTTTGACGCTGACAAACGACAGACCTGTGGCTGTTTGTGGTCAAACTTCTCTGCTGTCCTTTAGCTACTTTTAGGTTTTAGCTAGTGTTCTGCTAATAAGACTGGCCTAAGTTGATCTGACTTCATATTTTTATGAAAAATTAATCGTTTTTTTCTCAACAGCTTCCGTGTCTCGAGACCAGGTGATGAGAAATGAACGTTGAATTGTTTCTTTAGTGGAGGAATAAAACAAAACATTCATGTTTCGTCACCTGAACACAAAGTTCCAAAGAAAAACACTTTGAATTTTTCATAACAAATATAAAATGCTTTAAAATTAGGTGTCTTATTAGTCCAGTCTAGTGAAACAAGTTAGTTAAATTTTTGTTTTTTCAAGAGTCATTGGTTTGGTAATTTGTTGACAGTAGGAGGTGGGAGTATAGTGGTGAGGGGGAGGAGGAGGTGGGCCAGAACCGGGTCAGACAGCAGGAAGACACACCTGAGTCCAACCTGGAGACCCCCTGGTGTTCTGGTTCACGTCGGTTTTCTGCAGCTTTTCTTACTTGCTGCTGTTTTTGGGAGTTTTTAGTGTTCGTTTTGCTGGTTTTTGTGTGTGTTTGTGCGTGTTGGAGTCTGCATCATTCTCGTGTTTGTCCTGTGGAATAAAACGAAGAACTGAAGCAGCACTCCTGCTTCCTGATGATCAATAATAATTGGTTTTATGAGGTGAACTCCTAACGTGAACTGCTGCGGACCGGGGTTAGAGGCTCGGTATAAATAGAAACCGGCGTGTTTGTTTGGATAAAAATATTTTTCTTGTTGCACAAAAGCTGAATTCATCTCCGAGATTCCTTCGCTGAGTGATGCGGCATGTCGTGTTTGTGAGAGACGGAGTCACAAGCTGCCAATGAAGCACAGAGCCGCTCTGTCAGAGGACAGCGTGGAGTTCACCCCCGCTGCAGACAGACAGGTGGAGAGAGAGACAGGCAGGCAAGGAGACAGGCAGGGAGAGAGACAGGCAGGCAGACAGAGAGAGACACAGGCAGAGAGACAGGGAGACAAACAGACAGGCAGGCAGGCAGGCAGGCAGGCAGGCAGACAGACAGGCAGGCAGGCAAG
>NC_051445.1:2319060-2338137 GCF_001649575.2 Kryptolebias marmoratus
GGCAGGCAGGCAGGCAGGCAGGCAGGCAGGCAGGCAGACAGACAGGCAGACAGACAGGGAGACAGACAGACAGACAGACAGACAGGCAGACAGACAGGTCTGCCACCCGGCCTGCACCAACACCCTCCCTCTAATCTCATTTGCTCGTTATCAGCCCCATCAGGCCGACCTCGGCCACCGTGAAAACAAATAAAATAAGCCAACAGATGTCCATCAATTTGCCACTGGAGTTTTTCTCCTCCCTCCGTCCTCAGATTGCTCGTGGACAGAGACAATGTCCCCGTGTCCCTGCGTGAAGCAGAACCTGGGCCCAAAAATGACACATCCAAACTAAAACCCAGAGAGTGAAGTGCTGATTGTGGTGATTGTTGAGAGGAGAGGACGGTTGCCGAGGCAGCCAGACAAACCTCTCCTGTGTCTGGAAAGGCAGCGAGCTAAAAGTAGACGGGAAGACAAAGCTTCACTGTCTTTCCTCCTCCTTGAACTTGGCCGAGGTCCAGCTCTGGCAGACAACACGATGCAGATAAATGCAGCCGATAACACGGGATGTTCAAACCTGTTTCTATGTCCCTGAGCGTGCCAAACCTGGAACTGCACGTTCGACCTACGAGGCGGGGGGGGGGCTGTAAATACATTACGCCATGGTGGACGCCCATCTGCTGACGACAGCAGAGTTTTGAGATGTTCCTGATGCTCGGGCATATGTGAATCTCCCGCAACAATAAGCAGTAATTGACTGCACATCTCAAAGCTCGGAGGATCCCTGCAGAACGGGTTCGAGACGAGGAAGGGCGAAAGACACGGGCTCGTTGGCTTTTACTCAACCCAGTTAGGGAGATGCTGAAGAAAATAAATAATTAATATTTGCATTAGAACTTATAGATGATAACGTGTTCATTTCAGGAAGAATATGCAGATTATGTGATGGTGTCGGTGGTGTTTATGGTTCCAGAGTTATCAAGTTTATTTTTCTCCTCCGAAGAGAAAAAACAGATAAAACTGACTTAACGTGCATCCAAAGCCTTTAACAGAAGGAGGTTTACAGTAAAAAATATTTTAAAAAAATAACAAAACTATTTAATTTCTTTCCCCAAAAAGCTTCATGTTGTGTCTAACCTGAAACAAATCCAACAAACTCTGAAATGTTTGTTTCAAACGGAGAGCAGAAGTTTGGTTTTCTGCTCAAAAACAAAAACAGCTGATTGTTGGCGTGAATAAAAAAGTTTACGTTGCGACCGATGCTAACGAAGATGGAGGGACGACGTCTCTGTCATAGCTACGACCGCACCGAACTTCAGCTCAATATCTGTAATATTACAAGTTAAAGCCATTCTTGTGTTAGCTAAGGTCAATTAGCTGTGGCGGCCATCTTAATTTGAGTTGACTTCAAAAGTTAATCACTTGTAGACGTTCAGCTCATAATTAATTTGAGTTTCATTAAAATCTGCCCCAATGTTCAGGAGATATTTTGCTAACAGACACACAAAGAAAAAACCTTATCGCTGCTTTGAGTGGTGGGTGATAATAAACCAAAATCACACGTTTGTTTGAAATGTTTCCTTCCTAATCTTCACTTTCTCATTTTTATTCAAATATTGAGTCTGTGTCTTGATTTAAAAATAAAATAAAGAGAATTTCTGAGCGTTTCAGCCACGGAAACAGGCGAGAAGATTTCCCGAACGTGTTTCTGTGAATCTGAAACTTAATATTCCTGAATCTAAAACTCCGTCAGCGTGACTGATCTCTCGTTAGAGTGACAGATTTCTAAAATGTGTTTGCCAGATTGCGTCGCTCTCCTCCTTTGTGACAGTTGCGGAGCTTTAGGAGAGATTTTCGCCGGTCTGAATCATTCGTGCCAAACAGTAAATCTGGGTTCGAGCCGCAACAAAAGGAGCCAAGCAGCGAGCGTTTTCTGAGAGAGGTCGTAACCTCTGCAGATACAATGAGCGACTTGTCACTGTTAACAGATTGACAGCTAACACGACACACATTGTGAGGGTAAAGACATGACTGTGCAGGAAACGGGCCTCAGCGTGCGCGCGTGTGTGTGTCAGCACCCAGAAACAATATCGGCTCGTTTACGTCACGGCTGCACAGCTAATAAAATGTTTGGGGAATTTTTCTGAGCAGGCAAACAGAGGCAGATGGAGCAAAAAGAATAACCAAAGGCAAATGACCATTCCATCAAAAATGGAGCACATTAAACATCTGTGTGGTTACGCTTTTGTTTTTTGTTTTTTTTACCCACACATTTATTTATTTTTGCGCCGCAGCTGCAGCCGACATCGAAACAATAGCCGAACGTGGGAGTTCCCCACAGTGTGCTTGTGTTGCAGGACTAATGCTGCAGTAGTTAACAGACAAAATGCTTCTAATTCCATACAAACTAATTGAACTGCAACGCTGTTTAAAGCTTCGGCTGTTAGTTTTGTTTACCACGAGCTAAAAATGTGCGGCAGCACCGAAGAGCCCGGCGGTGGCTGCAGGAATGCATAGCGCCCCTCACGCCCGGGTTCGACTCTGAAACCATCTCAGCTCGATGTTCGTGTCCTGGATGACTCTCAGCTACTCTTAGCTGCGGCGACCATCTTCCAGCAGTTTGATTCACGAGGTATTTGGCGAATCTCGTTCACAGAGCGATTGAAGAATGAGTCACCGACGGAGCTTTAGTGCTCTTTGTTTCAGATCCTAATATTGTTGAAATTGCGCCGTAATCTGGTTTAGCGGCGGTGGTGGGCTGATATTTGGGTTCGAGGCGCCGCTGCCTGCACAGCCAGCGTCGGGCTGTTTAAACACGGCTCTCCCACCACAAACTCACTTCTTATTTCTAATCTTCTCCATTCAGTCCTGATGAGGCAGATGGAGGCTGAATGCACACGAGATAACAAACACACCGAAGATGAACAACAGACAAACAAACAAAAAAAAAGAGAAACTCGGAGGCTGTATTACCAACACACACACACACACACACACACAGACACACACTCAGACACCTACATGCAGTCTGATTCCATCAATTATAAGAGCTTGATTGAGATTTAATTCAAAGCTGGGGTTTAATTGCTAATATCAAAGGATAATTAAGCTGATAAATCATGACTGATCTTATTGAATTAGAGATTGAAATAGCAGAGAACCTGCAAATTGTCTATGTCAGTTAAATACGTTATTTAATTGGTCTACAAGTTTGCCTCAGATACTAATGAAACTAAATATTCAACCTCAAAGAAAGTTTATTTTATGCACTTGTCTATTCAGAGCATCTTTAATGGAATTTATCTGCAGCTCAGAACAGGAAGTTTGACAGAATATTCACCGGTTGGAAACTTTTATGCTCCACTTTAACCCTCTGGGTGCTAAAAATGTTTTTTTTTTTACTAAAATATAGTTTGGACCAAAGGCTAAAAAAACTGATATGTGTTTTATTAAATTGAGTACATTTCTTGTGAAATAACACCTTTCCTCAGGTGGATTTACACAAACGTTTAAATAAAATGTGAGCAGATTAATGGATAAATCTAAAATAAATGCTAAAAAGGATTTTTTATTTTATTTATTTAGACAAACTAAAATAAAGAGGATAGATTAAAAGCTATGTATTTATTTCCCCAAATCAAAAAAATATTAGAAATAATAAAAAACAGATTTATATACAAATGATTAGTTGTGGGCGATTTGGCAAAAATAAAAAAATTACAGTAAAATTATAATTTTTATATTGACTTTAAACTGTAGTTTTTTAAAACTTATTTTGCAAGTTACAAAAAAACACAACCAAACTATTATTACAGTTGTATATATACATAAACTAAATATAATTGTTTATTTAGAACATTTAACTTCCTGCACTCAGAACAGATTTTAAACAAATAACTTATTTTTATTTATACCTTTATTTTTAGAATAATGTTTAAGATCAAGGATGAAATTTTAATTTAATCGCAAGTATGGAGAATAAATTTAAATTAAATTTAAATACAGTGTTGGCTAAAAGGCCGTTTTCTTTCTATTTATGGTTTATTTATAATTCTAAAATAATTATGCCTATATTAGGTTTTCTCTGCTCTTTGTAAAGTGATGATGAAAGCCTGACAAGCTGCTGTTAGTCATTAATTAGGTGGTTATTAGCCTCAGCTAGTCTGCAGCAGCAGGCGGGATATACTTCAGCTGCTAACTCTTGTAGCTTGTTGCAAACGTTTGTTTTTAAAGCAGCGTTACTTTAAAAAAATGAGTGTTGCTCCTCTGGTAGACGAGTCACGACTGATAAAATGTACGACCAACCTGCTACGTCTTCATTTTTTAATGAGGGTAAAAGAGTGATTGACAGGTCGGGGCGACGAGTAGGAGACGGGTCGCGATACTCGGCGGGGCAACTGTTGTGTCTTCTCATTTCGAGAAAAGCCGAACCAGATCTATAAACGGTCGCAGAGTTGGTTTGGGGGGGAAGAAGCCCTCCGGTTTGGTTTCAGTTTGAATAAGAAATCCTGCAGCTTATAACTGGTTAATCGGCGTTTCTCTAAGGCGGGCGTGAAGCGGATGAGCCAACAGTGAGATCTGACCGAGGGAAGAGGCGTAGACACTCTGTGATCTGTCTGCCCTAATTACCAATCTTCAAATGGATCCATTCCATTGTTCTAATCGTCTTTATTGGAAGAATCAAACCCCTAAAAATCTGACTGACCATCAGCTCAGTTCTTTAGGTCGTGACGTCGGACGAGGAGGAAGCTGCGACTCTGAGCTTTCAGACGGTGTTTTCAGTGCCTCGCTGTGTTGCATACTGGCAGAGATATGAACGCGCCCCCCGTCCCCGGAGGGTTAATCTCAGTTTAATGTGGATGGAGGTATACGGAGGGAGGAGAGGGACGGAGATCATGAAACACATATGGGGAACAAGTAATGTGAGTGAAACCAAGTGCACATAAGCAGGATGAGGACTTGGATGGGTCCTAATGTTTCCCCGTGTAATTCCCTCGCACTCACACTCCACATGCACACACACTTCCACACACTCTCCCTCTCAGACTGCATCTGCCGGAGCTAGTGGCTGTAGTTAAATTGAAATATTTCCCGGCGTGTGTCAGAAGCATGCAGAATGATAATTATGACAGATCTGATTAGGCGGGCCGAGTCGGGCGGCTCCGGGCTGCAGGTGCGACCTTGTGCATTCCTGCGTGTGTAAATAAAATTAATTACAAGCGTAGGGGGCGCGCGGCGCGTGACATCAGCGCGCACAGGGGGGACTCCCACGGGGGGCACCCTAATGGAATATTTTCCCCGAGTCTAATAATACAGTTGGTATTGACTTGAGGTAATTAGGGGGATCATTAAAGCGCTTTTCCCGGCGTATTTGCCTGCCTGATCAGATTAGCGAGAATGGGCCTCAGAACAAGCCCTGTGTGGTCTGTCAGGAGAAGTGGAGACAGTGGGAGCGGGTTCGCTCGCTAACGTTTGCAGGAAAGACAAAGCGAGCGAAAGCCTTCGCCTGTCACGGGCGCGAGAGGAACTTCTGTAAACAAGCGATGAGACGCTAAGGCCAGGAAGCTTAGTGGAAAGCATTTATGAGAAACTGATCCCTTAAAGGGGATGACGAAGAGTCCTGACAGACGGGGCAGATTCCCAGTTTAGACTGCAGGGTAGGAGGCAGGCGAGGAAGAGTGAGTGAACTGTGCAGTCGGAGACAGATGGGGTGAGAGGTGGCGTGTAAGGCGTAAGTGAGAGAGACACAAAGTGCTCTGAGCATGCTCAGTGAGACCCTGCGCTCCTGCGAAGAGGAGGATTGTTCAACTAAACAGTCAGTGGAGGAAAAAAAGACAGACTGGTGGGAATTCCTCTGTCCAATAAACAATAAGAGAAAGGCTCATTTCGGGGGGGGGAGGGAGGGGAGACTCACCGTTTGCAAGATAACTCATTGGCTAAATTAATTATTCAGACAGCTGGGTCTCCAGATCAAGAAATTGTGTCTTTAATAATGGAGGCGATCTGGCCTTGCCTGTTTCCCATGGCAACCTAATAACCAAGAAGGCACTGGAGATAAATAAATAAATCAATTAATAAACAGTCACGGCCCTTTTTCGATCCCCGGGGGCTTTGATTTGCTCGCTCTGATCTGCCTAATTTCAGAGAGACAGAGAGCTGCAGAGAAACCCGCCGTCAGAAACCGAGAGCAAAAAAAAATTGTCTCTATCTGCAGACGGTTTTAAATGTCCAAAACTTTAAAGGGCTGGGTGATGGATGGAGTTTATTCCAGGTAAAAATGACTATAAAGCAAATTTGAATAGCTATTTTTTAGCCGTGTGCCTTCCCCCCCCCACCCCACCCCCCGCCCTGCTCATCTACAAACTGCCCTGTGTTTACATTTCAGAAATAAAAGTCAGCGATGGTAACAGCGCTCGGATTAAACAAGGAAAACTTGAATCAAACGCAGCTTCATCACTGGGATTAGCTCGGCTCTTTCTTTGTGGGGAGGGAGGGATGTCAGCGTTCCTGGTTTAGGAAGCTGAGAAGTTTAGAAGTCAGGATTAATCTGGACTTTCTGCACGAGGATTCAGAGACGGTTAGCCGTGCTGCTAGCATGCTAACTGAAAACAGCTGACAGACGGGACGACGAGAAGAAATTATTGGGCAAACGGGTCGGAAGGGAGGGGGGGGGTTTCTAATTGAAGGGCTCGTTAATTAATGCCGTCATCAAACGGTAAGGTTGGCTGAGCTAAAAGCTGTCGAAGGATTTTATTTTTTTATTTTATTTAGCTCCCGGTCACAAAGTGCTGCATTTATTTTACACCTAAGAAGCATTTAGCTGTTTTTTACTTTACGTGACATGGGTTGCTGTGGTCATTAACTCAGGTGTTCAGCTCGGGTGTTTATAAAAAAACATTTAGATGGTAAATGATGTTAGACTAATTCTTAGTTTTGGTTCTGGATTAACTGAGAGGACAGCCGTGAAGTTTGTGGTTTTTTATCCCTGCTGCATTTTAATCAATACAGCGATTGAAGGAGGATTAAACATATGTTGTATTAAAGCTGATGTGAATTTTTGGTCATCTTGCCGACTGTAAACGTCTTCCACGTCGGTTTCGTAACGTTTGAACAGAAATGTTGACGCGGAGCTGAAGTTACTGACGCAGAGCAGCTTCTCAGTAACAGACAAACATCTGAGCAGCCACAAGCTAGAAACAGACACTGAAAAGGTCAACCATCTGCCCCTCTTGTTAAGCCTCTGCTGGATGCAGCAGAGTGATGCACGCAGTGTGTGTGTGTGTGTCACTGGTTCGCTCTGTGTTTTTATCACGTGTTGAAATCAGGAAAAAAAATCGATAAAAAGTCTCAAAAGGCAGAAAAGCAGGAACTTCTGAAGGAGGTGTCTGCCCCCCCCACGTCTCAGGACCAACGTGGCACCGGCTCCCCACCACCAACCAAACATCCCTCCACCCCCCCCGACTCCAGGGACTGCCGTGCCAGGCGGGTGCAGGGTGACAGATGGCACCCCCCCCCCGCTCTCTCTCCTCCTCCTCCTAACCCCTACAACCCCCCCAACTACACCAGCCCCCTGCTCCTACCGCCCCCCTCCCTCCTCCGGTGGCGCAGCGGCGGACCAGATCAGTGCCATTCTGTCTCATTAGAGCCTGGCTAATTAGCGTAGCCTCTTCCAGGGGAGAACGAGTGAGTGTTAGAGAGATGGAGAGAGGATGACGGGGGTGGAGGGAACCGGGGGGGGTGGCGTCGGCGGCGTTGACGGTGATCTGTGCTCCTCTGGTCATTGAGGAGTCGGAGGGCTTTGAGCCCCGCGGTGCGCGGAGCTCCCAGGGTGCTTGTTTTGTGACAGCAGGGGCTCTGATTCCACTTCCTCTCAGGAAGTGTCGGGGATGTTTGGACATGAAAGTCGTGTCAGAGGAATGCCCCCGGTCCGCTCCACACCACCCATCGCTCAGCCGGTTATTAGCTGCCCTCTCTGCCAGGCTAGCATTCCCCTGCTAACGCAAACCAAAACAAAGCTCCGCAGCCCGACACAGACGCTTCAGAATGTTGATATCAACTTATTCAGATCATAGCTCGCATTTCTGCAGGCTGAAATGAAAAATAAATAAATAAAAAAGGGGGGGGGGGCTGTTTGGGAAAATTGCACTCCTTCTGGCAGAGCTGTGGCTGGAGCCGAACCAGTAGCACGCCGTTGTTTTCTCCAAGTCTGACATCTCCTGAAGCTAAATGGAGACAGAGCATTCTTGGAGCATTTGAGCCATACAGGAACGGATCATGAATAATGATTCTGATTTTTATCAAAGAGTAAACACAATATCTCTCCTAGTAAATCAGATTGGCTGCATGAATTACCGAAAACGTATAAATACTCAGAAGCATTAATCTGATAAAGTAATGTGGCTCAGGGTTAGATTCACTGCTCTATGGTTCCTACTATGAATATGTGGCAGTAAAAAGAGTGATTGAAATGCAACGTTGAATATGTGAAGGAGAGGAGGATGTGTGTGTGTGCAGAAGGGGGGTAGTTAGGGTCTGGCAGAGGCCTGCTGCGGTTACGAGCCCTGAGAGGGAACAGAATGGCTGCGTTCCAGAAACAAACACACCAACACACCGACAGGCACACAAACACCAAACCTATATTTGAGCACACGTCCGTACACAGTGTGTGCACACGCTCAGCGGAGCGTGCACCAATCAGTTTACTGATTACTGCGGCGCCTTTCTTCAGGTTTCTGCCTTGATTTTTCAGATTTCACGTCCTCCCGCCGCAGCTGCCTCTCGAATGTTCCTCTAAATATGATATAAACACCCACCGCGCTCTCAGGACTAACATTATCCTGGTCATCTGACTTTGCCGAGCATGCTGGGAACCCCTGAGCAGAGTTTAAAGCATCCACTGAGCTGACAGGACAGTGCCAGCTCTGGTGATGAGGCCTCTCCGTCACCCTCCCCCAACCATTATTTCCCTGGACCCCATATGGGCACGGTGCCAGTCGAGCCCATCCTCCATCCTCATCACCAACCACGTCCCCGCTGCTCTCTGCTGCCAGGACTCTTTATTCAGCCGTCGGAGGGGCGGAGTTTCACCTCACCTGAGCTCCAGGAGATGATGCTGAACTCAGATGATTACGCCAAATAAAATAAAAATAAGAAGCGTAGTTAACACCTCACATCTGAGAAAAAGAAGAATCCTCCAATCACACGAAGCCATGACTTCTTGCCTCTTTTTTTAACGTGAGCAAGTAGAGATGAGTTGGCAACCTCGGCAGCGCCGTCTAGCAGGGTTGAACAGGCGGAGACTCGGTGCTAATTACTTACTTGTTTTGTCTCCACAAATATTAATTCTGCAGGAAATTACACATTTCTGAGCATGAATGGAAGGTCAACTCGGTGCCTTAAAGCCAGCTTCTTCTTACGGCTCTCAGAGTTCGGAGCGTTGTTTAAATCTGCTGTTGTTATTTTTAATAAATGAATTATTGTAAGTTAACAGTGACACGCATCAGAACTTCACAAAGAAAACAGGATGTGCTTCAGTTCGCTGCGAGTTCAAACAACAACAACTTGTCTGAACTCTGATTCTGTTGTTTTCCTGTTTTTTACGCTCTTTCGTACATTTTTTTTAAAATTTTCTACTCCTGCAGACTTTGTGCTGTTTTAGCCGTTTATTTATCAAAACATTTGGCTCATTCAGGGGACGGCTAATTTAACTTTTGTTTCATTTTCTGTAATTTTTACACTTTTCAAAAATGTATTTACAAATAATTTCCACATAGAAATACACAAAGATCTCTTTATTTCTAAAAAAACATTTTAAAATCTACTTCAAAACACTACCTTTATGTGCTTCTATGAGTTTTAGCTGCTTTTAGCTAGCCTTTTATTATAGCTTTTAGCTACCATTTTGCTTCTTTTGAGTTATGCCTTGTGTTTTTTATTGCTTTTAGCTTTAATTAGCATTTTGCTTCTTTTAGCTTTTACCTAGTCTTGTTTTTTAAACTTTAACTCGGTTTAATCTCGTTCAGCACTCAGCTTTCACGCTGCATTTTTTACATCAGATGTAATTTCCTTAGTTTATATGAAATTTACAAATTAGCGGTGCAGATTCAAGAAGTGGAAACAGAAAAATGTTTTATGGTTTAAAAGCAAATCTGTTCATGCACCTGGTTTGTTGGAAATATTTACAATCTTTCCATTTTTTTTTAAATAAATGATGAAATGCTACAGCTTCTACCAGCTCGTTTTATTTCAGATAAAACAGAAAAAGCGGGATTCCTAAAGACAGCCAGCCCCGAGCCGCCGAGCTCCGACTGGTCTGGAGGTGCTGGTGGCTGTGGCGATGGTAAGGGGGGAAACCAGCTGCCCGGGAAGCGCCCATTACGAGATAGAGCCAGAGATAAGTGCTCTCACAGGCCCCTTTTCAGAGGCATAATTAGCACACTTCTTATCTGCAGCTCAATTCACATTCACACCCGCCTGCCATGAATGGAACGTGAAAGAGAGGCAGAAATCGGGGGAAAGGCAGAGGTAGAGGGGCAAGACGGAGGGATGGGAGGGAGGTGGAGAAGGCACAGTGGAAACCAGTTCCCAGACAAACCGTCATTTGGGAAGACTTGCACTCCCCCTTTTCTCTTTCTCCGTCATTCCAAGGAGTCTTTGAACTCTTTAACAAAAACAGTGGTTTGTGCATCAAACTGCAATTTGGTAAAACAAAGCTATCTGGGGGTATAATCATCCTAATCAGCAAGAAAAAAATAAAGCCTTTGCAGATATTTCGAGATTATTCCGCCCTTGGTGATCTGTTTCTCCACCCATCCTCATCAGACACAATTGTGGAAATCTTTCTAACTCTGCCTGTGACAGACTCATGAAAACCTTTAATGGTAAGTCCTCGGCGCTTTAATTGCTTTAATAAAAAGTTAAACTGGTGGTGTGTGTTCTCGAGTTTTCTGTTTCCAACACACACAGCCTTGTTCGGTGTGAGAAGCTGACAGGGGCCCCTCATCATCCTTCGGAGGAAAGCTAATATAAACACGTTTGTTTGGTGTTGAAACAGTGTCAGCCGCTGAGCTCCAAACCCACAATAAAGAAGATATAAAACATTACGCTGATGACTCACCGCTGTGATGCTCCAAAGTCCCTGCCTTTCACTTATTTAACTCAAACCTGTGGCTTCGATTTAAAAGAACTTCACCACACATGTGCTGTAAGTGTGCGTCCTTAAAGAGGTAAATTTAAGGTGAGGGATTATCTTATTTGGACACAAATAGAACCCGATTCTTCAGACCTTAATAAGTACCACCATTACAACAAATATGAACAACCAGCAGTACGAGCTGACAGTTCAGACAGATTATCTTACAGAAACAGATCTAACTCTCACCAGAAACCAAACCCAGCTTCTTTAACTCTTCGGGACTCACACCGAAGCCTGATTGCCCTCGGCTTTATTTTAATACTTTACTTTATTTACAAATATTGTCCCCACAGAAACACCTGGAGATCTCATGGAGAAATGGCCTCTACCTCAGTCATTGAACGCTCAGTATTCATTTTGAAGCTAAAACTGTAATTTCCTTGAACCAATCACCTCTGTGGCCTTCTCCTCTTTCTGGTTTTACATCGCAGTTCGGCTCATGTGACTTGCCAAGATGTCTTTGTGTACGACTAGAGGAGTACTGAGTACTGCTGGTGGAGACAAATGGCTTCAGATCATAGATGTTCGACTCTGTGTGTGATTCCAGGTGATGGTTGGGAAACTACATAATAAACATAAAGTCTGCCTTAATTAAAAAATGAAGTTCAACTGAAATAAATAGGCGAAAATAGGGTTTTTTTGTGGACACTGGCAGAAGCACATCAGTGAGAATGTTTATGTTTGTGTTGTTGGTGGTGTGTTTCGGTACCTGGCTCTTGGAGGCAGCCACCTTTGCGAACAGAGCCTGGGACACTTTGGCCCTCTTCATCTCCTGCTGGATCTCATCGTAGATGGTGGAGTTGATGTTGAGGATGCAGTTCTCCGTCTTGCCGTTCCACTCGCTCGGCAGAGGCGACGGTTTAACCTTCAAACGAGCAAAAAAAATCACAAAGAAATGACAAAAAGTTCATAAAGTTTTAACATTTTCCACAGAAAACTTTTATATCTGCAGATGTTTGTTTGCAGTCAGCTACTGATGGATGTTTTAGCTTTTCTGACACCAAATTAAAGCCCTGGCATTCTTTGGAGGAATGCATATCGCCCGCCACCTTTCACGTCTCGTCTTGTGCTGAGAAACGACAGCTACACCCGTTGGTGCTGGGAGCATGACTCTCAGCTACTACCACGCCGAACTTTAGCTCATTATCTGTCAAACTCACTGAGGTGCAGCTATGTTTGTGTAGCTGTGGCAGCCATCTTTATTTGGGTTAACTGTACATGCAGTTTATGAGATATTTTGCTAACAGGACTGACTCCATCAGTTAATGCCAAGGTTTTAAGCAAAGATGTTTGCAGTTTGTTGACAATGCTCAGCTACTACCACGCCAAAGTTAAGCTGAAAATCTGTCAGACTGGCTGAGCTTCAGCTGAGGTCAGTTAGATGATTCCTTTCTGAAAGTGTGAGTGTGCTGCAGGTGGAGGGGTGAGGGGGTGAAGCGGTTTGCTCACAGGTGAGATGCCCACGGGGATCCGGGGATTCCAGTCCTCCGGTCTCACGCTGTTGCAGTCTTCCCTTCGCGGCTGCAACACCGAAAAACACAACCGTGTTTGTTCAGGCTCATGTGAACAAAAAGAGAAAAGAAGATCTGTCTACACACACTCTCGTATCCTCCGTCCTCACACACACACCGGAGTGTAGATTACACCCACGCGCAGAACTGGAGTGTTACTTTGCTCAAAAACACTTAGATGTGTTGTATGAAATGGTATTATTCTTATGTCAAGCTGGTGATTAAAAAGCAAATGCAAGTCAAGTGAAATCAAATCATTTTTAATCAGCGGCTTGTTGCATCTTGACAAAAATCCTTTGACAAGGTAACAAGCATCCTAATAAAAGCATTACCCAAGAACCATTAGCATATGAATCCTTCCATACGAGGCTTTTTGAAAGGAGACATCCACAGGGCTGGGTATGAGTGCAACTAAATGGCATTCAAATAAACGATAATAACACCAACAGCGACCAACTCCAACTGAATAAGAGCCTGTGATCAAAAAACATATATATTTACGCATTTGTCTAGACGCCTAATACGAGCGTCGTGTGTTAACAACAAGCTCAGGATCCTGAAATCTGTGGTGAAACCGGAGCGTCTGAGCATCTCGGGGTCTTTTATCTTGTTTTACGACAGGCAGACGCGGGCAGCTCGCCGGTCTGAGCGGGATGGCGTTGTGTCGAACAAATTGTCGAGGCCGGGACGTGCAGTAACTGGCTTCGGGGGGGGGGGGAAGCTGCTCCGACCCATCAGCGCACATGAGAGAAACATACCTCTGCATCTGTTTTTATGAGGCCAATAAAAAGCCTCCTCTGTCTCTGGCTCAATTGCCACCTTGGCTGATTTATGTGCGTAAATTCACACCGCATTGCTCCATAGGAGAGGCTGGCAGATGGCCAGGTGTGTGCGGGGCGCGCTAACGTGTGTCTGTGCTTGTTTGTGAGAGCCGCCTTGTGTAGAAACTGCTCTATATGATGAATATCAGCGAGTCGAAGTCACATGGGCGAAGTATAAAAGGCCTGGAGCTTCAGCGCTGATGTGTCAACAGTATTCTGAGTAATGTTTAAATAAAAGCCACAAACCAGAGGCTTTGAACTTTGTGTCTTCACTGTTAACCCAGCAGGTCTACTTTCTGCAGCGACGGAAAAGTGGTTTCACGTGTGCAGAAAAAAAAAGGCTTTGTTAGATTGTATCTGTAAGCAAATAATTTCCTGCACCTGATGTGATTAGTGACACTCTGAGCAGTCGTAGTTCCAAATCCCAACCTTTGCTTCCGGCAGATTAAAAACAGCAGAGACTTCAGCCAAACGTTTGCATCAATTAAAGGCCTGGCACTCCGAGAAGGAATCTGTTTGTAAGTCAAGATGGCCGCCACATCACGTGAGTGATGTGTTGAGGGTGACTCTCAGACACTACCACATAAGTTAGCACAAGTTTCAGCCATTTCTGATTGGTTGAACTGGGCTAAATGTCAAATTCAATCAGAGCTGAGGATGACTGTAGGACAGTGAAGACAAACTGTGGACAGCTTAAGTGCTCGCGCTCCAGAGGATGACTCTTCCTGCCTTCACGGCCCGGTTTGGGAGATGGGTGGACCTGCGCCTGAATAAAAGCCAAATATTCATGGAGGACAGGACAGAGAAGCCTTTGTGCGCCCCTCTCACCTCCCAGACGCAGCTGACCGCACTTCAAATGGGCTTAAGTGGTTAGAAAGTTGCCACATACCGCTCACAGAAAGGACACGGACCTGCAGAGAGGGTCCGCAGATTTGGGGAAGCGACTCGACGGAGTTTTGATCTTTCGCGGAGCTCGTCGTCGCTGAGTGAGCTTTGTTTTTTTGTTTTTAAGCAGGAGGGCTGTTAGTGCTGCCTAATGCATGGGAAAAGGTCAAAATTAGCACAAAAAAATGATCCATCACCTGAGTGGTGAGGGCGGGGACGGCCGGGCGAATGTAAAGTGGTGACGGCGTGTTTGGGTTGGGAGTCACCGAGCGAATAAAAATCTGCAGCCTGATGACGGACTTTTAATTTAATCTCTTGTAAAGTTTGGACCGGGTCTGTGGCAGAACCGCAGCGACAAACAGAACCTTCGTCGGGTTTCACACCGTCCTTCTCATCTTTTTGATCATTTTCAGTCCAACTCCTTCTGTATTTCAGCCGTTCTTGCATCAAAACATTCGGCTCGGTCAGGAGACGCCTGCTGCCACTTTTATACTTTTAAAAAAATTTAAGTTTATTTACAAATATTCCTCCATAGAAATCCACTGAGAGCTGGTCAGAAACACTGATCTCTTTTTGTAATCTGCTTCAGCAAACTTGATCTATTTTTATCTTATTATATTGTTGCTTTTAGCTACTGTTCTGCTTCTTTTAAATATAAAAACTATAAATTTCAGAAAAGTCGTGACTAATACAACAGTTGCTCAAATAAAAACTGAGGCTGGGGCGTAAATGAACAAATTTTAATGTAATTCATTTCATTTTCTTGTTTTTAATTACTGTAATTTCTTCTTTTATTGCATTTCCACGTCTCTGTAAAGGACTTTGAATCGCCCTGTGTACGAGTGGTGCTTTAAAAATAAACTCAACTTGAATCTAAACCGGGCTGAAAACGACTTGTGTTAAATCTAGAGCTGACCTTTGAGTGAGTCAGCTAAAAATTAAATAACTTAAAATACAAACTGAAACTGTTTTATGACTCAGTAACAACTAACTGAAGAATTGTAAACGTGTTGGACGCTCCTCGGACCTCCTGAGTTCTTCTCAGAGCTGCAACATCTGGGCTTTGTTTTATTCCCTCAGATCCTTTTTTTAGGCAGCTTCCTCCGTGATTCACGTCCTAAAACTGACGGCGTTCGACAGAAAGAACGCTCAGATTTTTCTTTTCAGATTAAAATTTTAAAAACCGGAGAAACTGCACCTCACTGAGCGCTGAATGACCGCCTCGGTTTGTAAAACTGAGCTTAAAAGAAGCAGAACAGTGGCTAAAAGGTAAAAACAGCGACAGGCTAACAGCTAAATGTAACAAAAGGTAAGCTAAAAGCAGCAAAAAGCTAGCTAAGTAAGTAGTAAGAGGCTAGCTAGAAGCTTAAAGTAATGAAAGGAAAACTAAAAGCTAAAGTAGAAAAATACGAGCTAAAAGCTAAAGGAAGCAAAAAACTAGCTAAAAGCTAGACAGTAATAAAGGCTAGTTAAAAGTATCATAAGGCTAGCACTAAGCTAAAAGCTGAAAGTAGCAGAAGGCTAGCTGACAGCTATAGAAGCGCAGGAAGACAAAAACCTGAGGATCTCAGTGGGATTCTTTGGTGAACAAAGTAAAACATTTTGAAGCTCAGTTTTGAAACGTGAACGGCTGAAAGAGCAGAAACAAACAGGAAAACAGAATATTTTCTTGTTCCGTCTTTGACAGAAACCAAAATATCGGAGCGTCACGAGTGCATTAACTCTGGAAAACATCCAGGCGGCGCAGCGGCAGAGCTCTAACCACCGGCTGACCACTAAAAGCTGCTCTTCTGAGAAACACGTTCTGTTTCCGAGCACCTTCAGACAGGAAGTGCTCGATGAACAAAGGACTGAAACCAAACGCTTGTTACCTGTACGGGCCGGCTGGGAGGCGTGCTGATGAGCGGCGCCGAGCCCATGGCGGACGCCGCCGTCAGGCTCCGCTCCCTCTCCTCCTGGTAGATGCGGTCGCGCTCGGCCTCCGGCAGCTGCAGGAAGTTCTGCATGGCGCGCAGGTTGACCAGCAGCGACTGGGACGCCGTCTTCGGGTCCTCCTCCTTACGCAGGATCTCAGACAGCAAGCCCTGTCAGAGGAACCGGGAGAGTTTTCATCCGGAGCTCCTGAGGAGGCAGAGGAAGCTGCAGGGATGTCCTCACAGCTTCCTCTGCTTTTCATTAACAAACATCAGCTCTAAAAGGACCCAATATCATTTAGTTCGGATGTAAAAGAACCGATGTCCCCATCTGACTGTTCTGATCAAATCTCTGTCCTGTCGCTCGTCTCGCACCAAGTTATTTACCAAAACATGAGGCTCCATCTGAGAAGATTTACAATAAAACTGGGAGAACTATGAGGATGGAAGTCAATGGGATTTTGGGGAAAATGCAGCCCTGTTCACAGCAGAAACAACCAAAGTTTGAGTTGGACATTTTTACACAATCAGAGTGTAAGTTTTGTGTTTTTTACAGATTGATGTCAGACACAAGTTTATTTGCAGATAAACTTTGTGTTACATTTCCAAATCACGCATGATCTGTCCGAGCTTCTGTCTTAGCTCTGGAACTTGTGTCTTCTCTCACAGAAAGCCCCTCAGGCGAGGCCGTCAGAGTCTCCCGTCGCGAGACGAGCAAGTTTGATGTTTGCTTTTCAGCCTGCCTCTCATTGCCTCGGCAGTCAGGGAGTGACGGACTCAGGTTACCATGGTGACCACGACGAGCCTGACTGCTCCCGATCTGTTTTTTTTTGCAGCTCATATGCAGTCCACGCGTCGCAGTTGTAGGCGTTTATTCCGTTTAGAAATCTGAGCAACCTTGTAAATTTCCTCCTTCCTCCTCTCATCCTTTCATCTGGAAGCAGAGATCTTCTTCTCCTCCGTCAGAGCGTTTAAAAAACACGACAACACTTCACTTAAACTTCTGTGTGGTCTCTGCATGAATAGCACTCGGTTAAAAGTAATTCTGCTCGTTTTTTTTTTTCCCCTTGCTGCTTTTAGATAAAAGTGCAGCTAAAATAACTTGTCTTGTTGAGCGGGCAATCAGTGTTAAAGGGACAGTCTGGTTTGATGTAACGAGTCAACCTGCCGTCGATGGAAGTCAATGGGAGCGCGGGAAGAATCGACCACCGAAGCTGAAGCTGGTGGGTTATTTTCTGATGCTGCAGACGGGTTTTATTCAGCGGGAACTAAAGAAAGTCACGCAGAAACACAAACTAACCGGCTGAAGCTGCAGAATACCAGCCGACACGGAAACATGTAAACATTTCTGCCCTTAAAAACCAACTTGCTTCAATAAGAGAATAAATCATTCTAACGGTTTCAGTTTTACGACAGCAAATAATCCTGCATCGGGCCGACGCTCGGGGTAAAAACACTTCCTGCAGGAAGTAAACACAGCTTCGTTAAAGGCCTAATCGGTTGTGGCTGCACATCCAATGGGTTTATTCATGGGATATTTTGCTAACAGACAGACACAGACGTGGGTGCGAGCTTCAGCGTAAGAAGCGAGGCGTCTCGTTTGAGCGAACCTGGGATCAGCAGAGAGTGATCCTGACGCTTTTAAAGCTCTGATGTTTTTTAACACGGCGTTGCTGCAGGATTCAGGACGACGCCTGCGAGTGGACCTGTGATTTCCACATGATCTCTCAGGCAGACAGGAAGTGAGCTGCAGATGTTTTGCAAAAAGACGCAGTTTGCTTTTCTAACGTGTGAATATCTGGGTCAGAAGGAGCACAACATGATGAAAAATTAAGCTGCAGCCAAAGACCACAGAAGGAATTCCTGAACGAGTTAAAGGTACCAGATTAAATTATTTACATAGTTTTCTTTAAATACAGCCGATGAATCATTTATTGAAAATTGATTTATTTGGTCCACATGACTCCCAAAGAGTCACGACTACAGATAATTAAAGGTCCGGCGTTCCTCGAAGGAGTCTGAAACTACGACCGTGGTGGATTGGCTGCGGCAGCCATCTTGAATGGGGTTGACTCCAACGGTTGACGCCATTGTGTTGTGCTCAAAGAATGTTTTGTGTTTTCTAAGCTCAGCTGCAGACCTGATTAACGTCTGAAAGGTTCATTAAGATTTGATCCATGAGATATTTTGCTAACAGACAGCAGAATTCCCGTTCTAGTGATAATAACTCGTCTTTTGCGTTTAAGCGAAGAAGGGTTTGGTGCTCACCTGGGTTCTGTTGAAGGCCACTCGGGCGAAGACGGCCTGTGAGATCCCGGCCCGCTTCAGCTCGTCCCGGACCCACTGGTAGATCTCCGAGGACACCTCCGTGTTGGAGCCCACCTGAGGCTCCAGGGGCTTGGCGTGGGAGCTGCGGTTGACCGGCGGGTGGTTGAGGTACTGCTGCGACAGCGACTGCTGCGCCAGCAGCCGGTTCACCGCGTACTGCTGGTTGAGGATCTGCGCCATCACCAGCTGCTGGTTGACCAGCTGGGGGCTGATGGGGGTGGACACCAGGCCCGGGTGGTGCAGGCCGGGGAGCTGCGGCTGCCGGCCGCCGGTCTGGCCGCCGTGCGGAGGAGCGTGAGGCAGAGGAGGCACCGGGGAGGAAGGAGTCTGCTCCGCGGTGCTGCCTGGGATCGGCTGCTGCTGGGAGAAACCGAGGTGGTTGTGGTTGGAGCCGGGAGGGGAGAGGTCCGACAGGCCGTCCATCTCCGCTGGAGGGGGGGGGGGGG
>NC_051445.1:2338160-2344171 GCF_001649575.2 Kryptolebias marmoratus
GGGGGGGGGGGGGGGGGACAAAAACGGTAACGCCGACTTAGAAGGTCAAACTTTCATGTGAATTTAAAATATTAAGGAAAAATGAAGAATTTTGTATGTTTCTTTTTGTATTTAGTTTTGCTTCTGGTTTCTTTTTGGGTTTGGGTTTGTTCTTGTTCTCTGTGTCTGTCACTTGTTTACCTGCCACGCCCACCTCCACCTGCTCCTGGTTTCATAATCGTCTCACCTGTGCCCACCTTTCCTAATGACCTCCTGTGTTTAAAACCTGGTCCTTTCCTCCCCTCACTGCTGGTTCATCATCACTTTCTGGTTTCATGCTCTGTCCCGTCTCGTCTCAGGTTTGCTCAGCCTGTTTTGTGTTTATTGTAAATAAATTAGTTTTCTTTTAGCTCTTACAGTGAGTCTGCGCTCTGGGTTTGCCACCTTTTCCCCACGCCATGACACAAGGAATCCATGAAGGAATGCATATCGCCCACCGCCATTCATGCCAGAGCTAAACTAAGATCATCTTACGCTGACAGAAGTTGAATTTGTTTTATTTAAACCTTCAGAGGTTTCAGCCAGTTCTGTGTTAGCTACTGGCTCATTAGATGTTTTGCTAACAGACAGACAGAGGCCTTCTCTTTGTAAAACCGGCTGATTTCAGTACATCGACTTCTGAGAAAGAGATGAAAGTTTTGCATCCAGCCAGTTTATCGTTGTCTCTAATCAGAGGAAATAAAACAGATCTGGTCTGAACGAATCAAATCTTCCGCCTCGGGTGAATCTCTGCCTGCCGTTTTACATTCCTCTCGTTTTTACGAGAAGGAGATACATTTTTTAGACGCCTCGAAGCCAAGTCCCTAATTTCCCTTCAAATTTAACGCCAACAGCTGATCAGCTGAAGAGAAATGAAAAGATTGAAACCCAGATAAAAGAAGCTGATTGTTTGACCCGAGTCCTGCCTTCTGAACGTCTGCGTCCTCCTCAGACAGACAGAAGAGCATCTGTGTGCGTATGTTTCTCTTTGCATCGTTAATTCTAAAATAAGGAACACACGCTGGCCAATGTGACAGTTTCAGGGGTTTAAACGTGAAAGAGACAGAACGGGAACACACCGGAGAATAACGAAGCCGAATCCACTTTATTAGCAGTTTCAGCTCCGACTGGAAGGAAGGAAAAATATAAATACGTGCCCATTTTTCAGGAGATTTTTGTGGTTTCTCTTGCTTTGGGAATCCTTAATTCCGTAATGGCTGCTGGGGAATATTTTAAGACAGGTTTAAATTATGTGCTTAGAGGATAAAAACAATGATTTAAGATTCAAAGAACTACCCACAGTGAAGTGAATAAGCAGCTGAACGTTTTAAGGAAATCACTTATGCTGAGGATTTTTGCATACGCTGCGCCGAACGAGTGAGGGGGCAGCGTTCAGGATTTTATACGCTAACACCTCGGAAGTGGGTGTTAGCATTCCACGGAAAAGGTGTTACCGTGAGGGAAATGTGTTTTTATTTTTATAAATCTCAATTTTTTTATTTATTTATTTTTGTACAGCAGATGAAAAGATGGATGTTTTCCATAAATATCCACAATGATCACGAGACGAGCGAAACATCCGGCCAAGAAGCATCTGTCAAAAACAAAAAAAAGGACGTGGAGTGGAGAAGGGTGAAACAAAAACAAAACAACAAAAAATCTGGGTAATAATCACATCTCTGCTCATAATCCCTGGCTCTGATGGTATGACGGGCCTATTCACTCGTGTGTGTGTGTGTGTGTGTGTGTGTGTGTGTCGGTGCTGGGGGGCATGCTCACGACACAAACACAGAAGCACATGGAGGCATTTCCATGCAAATTGAAAAGAGAAGGGGTGACAGAAGAGCATGGCAGGCCCTGGGAGAAGAAGGCTGCCTCAGAGGCGCGAGTCCTCGTGTGGAATCCTGCCACAAAGAGCCCCGGATTAAACACACAATGGGAATGGGATGTGGGCTGAAGGAGGGAGGGAGGGGGAATGTGAAAGAGAGACACCGACCCGACTCTCACTCGTCTGTTTTATTCCCTGCAGCAGCAGCAGAAGCCGGCCGCTAACACCTCGGGAGTACCTGCCGTCAGGTTCTGACCCACCCGAAGTCAACGACTCCGGAGGGGTTTGGACTTCCTCGCACGAGCCGAGGAGGCTCCGAGTTTTGCTGCTCGAGTTCGAAACATCTGAGTCAAATTTTCTGTCAAAGCAGCTAAAAGTCAGAAGCAGCAGAAAGCTAAAAGAAGCTAAAACAACACAGAGCCAGTTTGCTGAAGCAGGTTTCAAACAGAACAAGGTTTCTAAAGGAACTGAATTGTTTCTTTGGGGAGAATGTTCAATATTTTGTAAACTTTAAAAGATATAAGAACTAAAAGTCATATCATCCATCTCCTGAATGAACAGTTTGGTTTAGGAAAAGCTAAAATAGCATAAAGTGTGCAGAAACCTGCTGCGTATTTCAGGGACGTGGGGGTGAAATAATGTGCGCGGCCTACAATAAAGCTCTGCAAACAAGCCGTGATTTTCCAAAAACCGGCAGCCGCTCGGCTCGCTTCCCTCAGTCCGAGCCTCCAACACGGCGGCGCCGGGAGGAACCACCTTAAAGGCTCCGAGGGGAACCAGAACGCCGTTATCAGCGTCACACCATCAGAAGTGGTGGGCTTCTCGTGTGCCAGGGGTTTCAGCTGAGGTTTGGCTGAGGCGGTGTGGATACTACAGTCTGGGCAAATGTGAGGAAACCCACCGAGATCTTATCTGTTTCTGACTGTGGTTAGGTGCTTTTCACGAGTCAGAGACCCAGACAGACCGGATAAAAAAACACTAATCACTGGTCGAGATCTTTAACGTCAAGTTTACACAGAATTTAGATAATCATAGCAGCTAAAAGTGAGTTTCTGTTGAGGGTTTGACGGCGCCTCGTGGGTCACTTTGATACATTTTTGCCGTTTCTGGTTGACTTCTGTAATCGTAAAGGTTTGAACATCTCCAAAAGAGACTTTTTACACAAAAATATCTTCATAAACTGTCTGAAGTATCTAACTTAGAGGCTTTTCTTTCGTTTCAAGTTGACATAATTGATGCTGGCGTTCAGTGACGACGGGTGAGGGTTGAACGGAGTCGGATTTATTCGAAAACTTTGGGTTTAAAAAATACAATAAATGTCTTTTCTCTTTTTTCAAACCTATTCAGAAAAGAAGAATACTAAAATCAAATTCCGTGCTTTTTAAAACTCGTGGTGTAATAAGACAAGACGATATTTTATAAAAAAAAAAAGAGTTTTTGCCACAAACTCAACTGACTGGCCTCGCTCCTCGGGCCAAAATTAAAAACATCTTTTCTTAAAATAAATAAACAAATTTGCTTTGACTTTCAGATTTCTTCTGTCAAACTATTTTTACACAAACACAAATCAGACTTTTGCCAATATCTTGTGTATCAGTTATTAAAAACCGAGTTTACTGGAATATTTTTAACATTTATTTATTAATCTTTATTTAGGGCAACAGATCTCATTTTTAAGGTTGGCCTAAAAAAACTAACTTTTATTCAATTTTTATGTCTCTTTTTTATCACCTTTTTTTAGTGGTTTCTAATGAAAACATTTTGCCAAAAAAATAAAAAAATCCCTTAATGAAAATTCAAACGGCTACAAATATTTCTCCCTAAAATTACAAAAGGAAAGGCACAAAACATTGGGGGTAAAATAAATTATAAAAACGACTCGATCTGATTTGTTTCATTTCACCTCAAGGTTTGATCGACTCGTTTCCTCTCAATCCAAACGGATCAACGAGAGTTGAAAACTGAACTCGGCCTTCAGTCTGTTGTGTTTCAGAGACTCTTCCTCTCAGAACGTAGCTGCAGAAGAGCGGGGGAGGCTGGCTGAGCGAGGCGCCTGATTATTTAAAATCGTGGGTTTTCAAATTATAGCATCACCAGAACGAGTCGTGAGTGGGTTTTATTTCTTTTTTTTATTATTTGCAAAAAATCTGAAACAAAAACTTGATCTTGTGACGTTTTAGTTTCGTCTTTAAGACTGAAAGAACCCTGAATTTACAATTTACAGCAATCCTGGTTGTGGCAAACCTGAATAAATGACTCTTAAGGTTGATGTTGTGTGTGTGTGTGTGTGTGTGTGTGTGTGTGTCCATGTGGTGACATACCCAGTGTGTTGGCACGCGGGCTCTCACGGAGGACACACGTCCCCAGGTAGCCCTCCAGCTGGGAGGTTTGGCGCATGCCTGCACGGTCAGATGGCAGTGCACGTACATGCACGCACACACACACGCACACACACACACACACACACACAGAGTTGTGAGGGTTAAAGCTTCCTGCAGACTGTCAGCTCTGCAGGAATAAAACATCAGCCAGACGGGCAGCTGCAGCGTAAAACCAGACAGAAAGCGAGTGTGACAGAAAACGTGTAGGAGTTTGTAAGAGAATACACAAGAACAGCAGGTCGGGAGTAAATAATGTACCGGGAGTACGCTGTCACTTTAAAAGAAGAGGAGGAGAGGGGGGGGGATCAGATAAAATACGATCACAACACACCATTTGCATGGAGGATGTGAAAACATTTTGATATTTTATCTCATCTGTCAGCGTCGGGAGGAATAACATAAAGACAAAAGATTTGGTTCAAACTAAAAGTCTCAGCGCCGCTCTTTAGTCAAAACACAGGAAAAGCAGCCCGGGCGCTGCTGGAACTATAGAACCGCATTTCCTGCTGGGTCAAAGGGCGTTTTCTGCGATGATCCATACGGCGACGCATCGGCAGAAGGTAGATAAGCGAAATCTAATTCAAACCGGGCAGCGGACAGTTAATCTGTCCGCTGGAAAACATTCAGAGGCCTCCGTTCGGCTCCGGCATTAGGGCTAGTTATGGGTAATTTAAAGATAAAACTGGGCTCAACTACACGGAGTCATCAGGAATTATTAGATAACAAGATAAAAATGTATTTCTGCCGCGTGGAAGACAAAGAGTCGTTCGGGTAGGGGACATATTGTGATGATTGCTGGTGTGAGCGTGTAAATGTGTGTGTGTGTGCAAAGAGACAAAAGTGTGAGCGCCATACTTTTGCGCCCCTCCGTTTTGCTTACCCATCATATCTTTTGTCTTCTTGAAATGTTTATACCAGCGCCCAAATTCCTGACACTTTGCCGCCGACACATTTGCATAGTAAGTGCTGTTCACAATGGAGGAAATCATACTCTGAAAGAGAGAGATTGATTGAGAGAGAGATGGGGAGGGAGGGCTTTAGATTGTGGAAAATACAGATGTAATATTAAAGCTTGTGAAACATGCAGCAACACTAAAGCTTGTCAAAACAAATGAAATATAAGGGAAAAGGTCAAACCCACAACTACAAACTGAAAAACAAAACACATGCATGTTTTTAACTTATCTTTTCTTCTAACAGAACAAAAAAAATCACATGAATTTATAATATTTGTTTGTTTTTATCAAATGCCGCAGAGTTTGGTCGTGTTCTTTTTTGAACGTGTTGACATTAATAAGAGCGATATTTACCTTGAAAGGAGCTATCAGCAGCTGTGGAGGTGGGCAGTAAAAACAGATACGCCTCTTTTATTCCTCAGCTCTTTATTTATGCAATCTGTTAGAGACAACAACTTCAAGCAGGCTGGGGTCCACAGAGAGCATGTCGTGAGCTCCCAAATCCCCCCCATACGGTTGGCTCTTTGCCCCCACAACATTCCCTTCCCTCACCTGAGAAAAACAAAGAGCTGCTTTTTTTTTAACTCCCATCCAGTTTCATTAAAATGAATGTTTTAACACCTTGCCAGCCTGCGGGTGAACGCTGAGGTTGGTGCAGGAAGAATTGTTTTTGATTGTTATAAATATTCAAAAGAACCAAACCATCTGTTTTCAAATTATAGGTATGCCATCTTTATCATTTTCTGTAATAAATGCATTTTGACGGGGGGGGGGCTTCTGGCACAGACGAAACGTTGAAACGATTCAGGTTTCGAGCTCCAGTTCTTT
>NC_051445.1:2344203-2347262 GCF_001649575.2 Kryptolebias marmoratus
GTGGGGGTGAAGGGTGACAGCTGTGCTATCAGGGGTCAGTCGACCTCTGACCTTTGTATTAACGCATCATCGTGAGGCGGCGCCGGAACAAAAACCTGCAGAAGCAGCTCGTGTAGAAAGGAAACCCCGACAGAAAAGGCTTGAGAAGGAGGTGAGCAGGAAATACAAACTTATTAATAAATTAAATTAAATTAATTAATTATTCAGGGCGACAACGTGGCGACTGCACAAACGTCCGACACAACTTATAGAAATAATCTCAGTTTAAAACACGTCTGCGTCGCGGCGTACGAGCCGTACAGGAAGGTTGTTAAAGCTGCTCCCGTCGCAGTCACCATGGTAACCACGCGCCTGTGTCTGTCGCTCCCTGGCTGCCAGGTTAATGCGAAGCAGACAAAAGGTAAGCCTCGATCAAACAGTCGCTGTGTGAAAACTACGGGAAGTTTTAGGAGTTTCATGACAAGTTAAAGAGCCTCCACTTCTAATTAGAGCTAAAATAAAACAGAAGTCTGTGAGCATTTAGCTACGTGAAAGACGACAAAGATGCGGGAGGAAGAAGAGTTTAAATTTAAACTTTCATCCCGATGTGTGACATCAGCTGTCTTAATATCGAAACGAGAGATCAACGAGCTCCAAACAGAACTGGGTTTTCTCTCGTGTGTTTGACCAGAACCTCGTTGATCTCCATCATCTTACTGCCTCCATGCTTTCCGTCGCGTTTGGTTTGTTTGTTTGTTTGTTTGTAAGAAAACTTAAAAGCTGATGAGCAGACTTCGATGTGGTTGTCACAAGAAAGAAATTAAATTTTGGTGCTGATCCGGATCATCTGGATCAGATTCTTTTTTAACGAGGAGGTTTCACGCTCGCTGCTTTTTTGCACGTTTTTGCTTCCGGTGTGTGACGTTCCACTTCCTGTAACCACGGCGCGGTTTATAATTTGGATGTTCTGTTTCGGCGCCGGGCAGCAAACAGGTTCGACACATGGCTGCTCAAATACCTGCCTGCCTGAAATGAGACGCACATGTTCGGCTGATTACTTTATTTTTCTGTCAGAGAAAACTAAAAGCAGCTGAGGAGGGTCAGATTAGTGGCTGCAGCTGTGCTGTGGTGCATCATACCGTCGTGATGAAAAAAATAAAAAAAAACAAGGGAATGAAGAGGTCCTCAGTTAAATTATAACAAAGCAGTCTTTTAGAGCAATATTGAAAAGGCTTCATTCAATAAAAATCCCTGATGGAGTTCAGGTTTGGGTTAGAAAGTCCGAATTAGCTCTTTAATGGGTCATACATTTATGCATGAAGCAGTTTCTTTTTTTAGATTCACACAATATTATCTAAAACATTGATTTCTGCTTATTGCTTGTGATATCCAAAACCATAATGACTGGTTTTCTGTTGCAGAAATAAAAAAACAAGGTGCATATTTGGGCTGATAATTGGTGGATTTGGCAGCGAGCCTCACATTCCACTTTAACCTGGATTTGGTGGCCAACTCTGGGCCCAAAGATCCACCTGAAAGCATAAATTTAAAGTGAGAGGAGTTTTTCCTCTCAGTCAGGGGGATAATGAACTCCTCTCCTGCAGCCTGCCATGTTTTATTTACAGTATATCTGGGCTAACACGGCTCCAGGCAACAAACGAGAGGCCTGCACATCCCTCTCCCTCGCTCTTCCTCCGCCATCTTTGACACAGATGTTCTAATAAACGCTCCTCATTAATCAGCCCTCTCCCTCAATACATCACTCCACCTCTCACAGGGGGCCCTGCCTGCATGTGTGGGAAGGAACAACACACACACGCACCTCCCCGCTGCTCCATCCCACACACACTCGTACGCACTAAGTGAAATCAAGCAGATAACCGGAGCCTCTGCTTCCACGAGGGTGCCAGCGGGGGGGCCCCAGCTCGGCTTCGTCAACAGGTAGGAAAGGTGGTATCTCACCGGGCAGCGAGTCGTTGGTCTCCGGAACGTCTCACAACTTTCCCGGAGGATCCTCCACTTGAGTTTCAAACACGTTCAATGCATTTGTGAGACAACGAATAAAGACAGTCGTCTCCAACCTGTCTTTATCCTGACAGAAAGCGCGTCCAGGTGGACATGAGGTGGGCAGAAAACAGCTTAAATGACAACAAAATAATGTGCACGCCCAGGAGTACAGCGTCACGAGCTGTGCTCACGAAAACAAGCAGCCAAGGAGTCTCCCAGCAGCTGCATCTCAGTAAAATACCACCTTAAGGCCTCGACGACGTGGGAACGTCTTTTTCCTCGTAAACATGGCGCCGTTCTTAAAATGGTTTTCATTTCTACATGACTCAAAATGCTGCACGAACTACGCCAGGCCTGTACGTGGCGCTGCGGCACTGCACGAAACAGGAATCACGACGTGGCCGATGCTGCAAACGAGCATCTGCGAGGCAAGCATGTAATCTGTCTCTAACGCCGTTACGTCTCACGCTGGGGGCTCTACGTTAGCGTGGAGGAGGGTCTGTGACGTCACAGTTTTCGAAATGTTGCGTTCAGGCTGAAAGCTGGGTTTGTGTGTGTGGGCCCTTTAAGTGATAGCCATCTGCAGCACAGAGAGCTTATCGGCAAGACCAGGAAGTGGCACTGGGCTACTATCGGTCCCCAACATCTACTCCACTCCCCGACACAGGAGACAGGAAGACAGAGGAGTGTGTGTGTGAATAACAGAGCAGCAGGCAGGTACTGTAGGCACCCAGCTGCCAGAATGACACACACGCACAACACAAACACACACAACTTAGCCTGATGTCTTGAATCAGCTGGGAAAAGTGGATCCTATTTACAACACGGAGCCTCGTCTCTCGCCAACATACTGAGCTCAATTATGGCACATATCCACTTCAACTGGGATGCCCCCCCTCCCCACACAAACACACACACACACACAGACACACACACACTGGCAGCCAGGTTGTGCCTGTGGCAGTGGAGGTGGTGAAGGCCTGTGAAGATGGCATTTTGATGACTATTTGCCGCTACACAACGCAGCAGCTGGTGCATCAGGGGCCGCCCAGCGAGAGCGAGCGGAGGGGGGG